>NC_068997.1:56480476-56492976 GCF_001194135.2 Octopus bimaculoides | reverse complement strand
ATATATATATATATATATATATATATATATATATATATATATATACATGTGTATACATGTGTATAGATATATATATATATATACATATATATAAATGTATGTATGTATATATATATACGGTCGTACACACATCTACATATATATATGTATGCATTTTTATGCAATCATGCAATCACACAATCACACACACACGTGTAATAAATCTGCATATTAAAAAGCCTTTTTATGTTTGTTTGTTTTTGTTTTGTTTACCTATTTTCAAAATTCTGTCGCCAAATATTCTTGAAATGGGCTCCAAAAGGTTTGAGAAATAATATAGAAATAATCTAATATTTATTAAATTTATCTTTGATGAAAGACAGTCAAGTTCTTTGGTTGATGTAATTTGTAGGTATTAAAGAGAAGCTTGGAAGATAGATTTTGTATAAAATGATGATGATGATGATGATGATGATGAGGTGGAGGAAGAAGAAGAAGAAGAAAAAGGACAACAACTAGTGTTGTGAATAAGAACTGACTTGAACCTTAAAGATCCATCCAACACTTGGCAGAATGAAAAGTACATGTAAGATGATGATGATGATGAGAAAGACAACAAAAAACTATTTGGAGAAGTATGAGGAGAGAAAAAGAGGGTGTGAGGTGGAGAAGCAAGATGATATCCTCACACATATATACAGATTTGCATGCATGCATGCATATAGATAGATAGATAGATGGGTAGAAAGATAGATAGATAGATAGATGTGTAGAAAGACAGATAGATGGATAGACAGACAGACATAGGTGGACAGAGTGAGAGACAGATAGATAGATAGATAGATAGATAGATGGATAGATAGACAGACAGAGTGAGAGACAGATAGATAGATAGATAGATAGATAGATAGATGGATAGATAGACAGACAGACAGAGAGATAGATAGAGAGATAGATAGATAGGCAGACAGACAGACAGGCAGACAGACAGATAGATAGATAGACGGATCGATGGATAGATAGATGGATAGACAGACAGACAGACAGACAGATAGATAGATAGATAGATAGATAGACAAACAAATAGATAGATAATGAAATAGTGATAGATAGATCTGGATATAGATACAGGTAAATAGAGAGATAGATAGATAGATAGAGAGAGAGTTAGTTAGGCAGATGATAGATATGTTGAAATGAAAGTTCAATTTTATGAATACTTCTAGATACACTGATTGTGAAAGAAAGAAAAAAAAGTGGAGATATCCATGTTCTGGAATGTCTTTGATTATTGATCAGGTTGATAAGATTTTGACCAGGGGCAAAGCAGACAAGAATGACGAAGACAACAACAACATCAATGATCATAGCAGCTTCTCCACCACCACCACAAACAACAACTATAACAACAACAGTGACTTCTTTCCATCTAAAGAACCTTTTCTTGAAGAAGAATAAATGTTGCTTCTTCATTTCATTTCCTGGAGTCTATAGAAAGAGCCGGAAGTCTAACCAAACTTTCTTTACCATTGAGAGAGGAAAACTTAGGAATGTTCATTACCAATTTCCATTAAATTAACGAATAATTAGGAAGAAGGAATACTGTCTCAGCTTTAAACATCTTACACTCTCCAACACTGAATTTGTGCTTTTAACAAACTATGCACACACACACACACACACACTAGTGTAAATTTATATATATATGCTTACACATTTACGCACACATGCATTACCATATAATCAGTAACACAGTTACACACACATTAATTCACATACTGAGACATACACACACACACTGACTCGCTAAACTTGCATATGAATTCACGCATATACATATGAACAATTCATCTCTTTTGTAGTTACACATACATACATTTTAATATCCTATAAAAATATACATCCATACATGTACATGTACCCAATCAAATACAGGTGTATACATATATACACATTCAAATCATCTTCCTTATTTTATGTCAGCTTTCCATGCTGGCCTGAGTTGGTCATCTTGACATGGTCCAACAGGTTGGATGACCACATCCAGCATCAGTGTCTCAGCTTTGCCATGGCTTCTATCGCTGGATGACCTTCCTAACACCAGCCACTTTACAGAAGACACTGCATGCTCTTTTTTGCCGCTTCAGCACTAGTGATACCATTTTGCAAGACTAACAAGCATCTCTCGACTAAGATAAAGCATAGGAGAAGGGGTCACTATATACAGTGTTGAGAGGTTAATGTATGATGGGGGGGGGGTGACAGGAACTGGTTTTTTGTGGAGGAGAAAGTTCATGGCTTCCCTGCATTTTATGGGTGGTGCCAGAAAGTGAGATAAATATAGTGATTAGATGAGACCACAGTGTACCTTGAGAGTAACACATCCAAGAAAGGAATAAAGAAGAGAAAATAAAAACAGAGAAATCAGAAAGTATGGATAAGGATGCTAGAGTAGGATAGGGAAGAATGCAAGATGGATATGAAAACAGAGTGGAATTGGTTAGATGTCTAAGGGCTGGTGGATGTTGTGAATGAATGGTAAACGGAATTACAGGAAGCCAATGATAAATATAAATGGGGCGTGAGCATAAAATAAAGGATTCGTGTCAAATGGAATTACTTCAGTAGAGAGTGAACGATGACTGGCAGTACAGAAATACATGAGAATAATAATACCATAGACAGGAGAGAAACAGAGGGAGAGAAGTAATGGGGAAAGGAAGAGCGGGGAGAAGTGAGAGATGAATAAAATGAGGAAGGGTGTGGTTGATGGTAAATTATGAGTTGGGAGAGGTTGATAAGGGCAAGAAAGAAGGGCAGATGTCAATTAGAAGGAGTTAAGGGAAGGAACCAGTTGTCTGAGCAGAGAAAGAGAAAGGAAGAACAGTTGTAGGCTTGACAGACACATCAGAGGAGGGATTCAACTATGTACATAGAAAGAATTCTGTGTATACACACAGTTCCTTGTTATTTGTTGTACATGTATAGTATGATTCTACAGCACCAGTTCTGTAATTATAGACAAACCAGCAAATATATTTTACTTTCAGAACCTTCTTTAGAATTAAGGTGTATTGTATAGCTGGATACACACACACTCACACACATACACATGTGTGCCTGGGGCAGCCTTCTGGCTCACCAGCCCTCAGTCAAACCATCCAACCCATGCCAGCATGTTAAGCAGACGTTAAACGATGATGATGATGATGATAATTGTGTATATATATTTATATATAGACATATAAATAGAAAGGTAGATTTGAGTAAATATGAAGGGTGTGATTAGTGCATGTTCCACTCTGTATATTAGTATATTTATATTAGTGTGTGTGTATATATATATATATATAAATAAATATATATATATATATACATTACTATATGTTAGATCAGTAATGTTATGGTGAGGAGGAGGAGAAAGTGTATGGAGGTAACGATTCCACATTATCATATGAATGTATCAAAAGGGTTAATGAAGCTGCTACATGCATAGAAGAATTGTATAAGATAGTTAATCAGATTTAAATCTATGAAGAAATGAAGTCTGAAAGACGATAATCAACGAGAAATACAGGGAAGACAAAACAAATATATATAGAAATGGATAGAAATGTTACTTGAAGAACATATTATATACATATTCATAGATAGATAGAAAGATAGATAGACTGTCTATCTATCTGTCTCTCTCTCTCTATATATATATGTATGTATGTATTATATGTATGTATATACACACACATATATATATGTACGTATGCATGTTTGTATAAATAAATATATATATGTATGTATATATGTATATATATATATATATATATATATATATATATATATATATATATATATATATATATATATATATATATATATATACCACAGAGATGTACTTGCATAGCAAGTGACCTGATCTGAGATCGTGTGCTGGAACGAAAACAATTGCAGCATGGAAGGTGTTTATAAGTCATTTAAGAAACACACAAAAACTGTTAGATTCACTTTAACACTTAAATTTAATTTACCAAAATATTTTTGTAGCTTTGAACCTGTGACCTGTTCACTGACAAAATTCCGTGCTGCATCTTTATATGTATATATATATATAAATTACCAAAATAAGATTAAAAAAATCCAAGGCTGTGAAAGATTTCAGAACATTTATAAAGAGAAGGACTCACAGCTGTTTCCAAGATATTTTATATAACCCTTCATCAGAGACAGTGTGAGAAAATGGTTAAGCATTATTTATTCTAGAGAAGATATGAAATACAGAGTAACGTGGAGGAATGAAAACAGATGTGAGATACGTAAGGATATTGTATCTGCAGTTCCATTATTTCCTTCCAGGCAGAATGGTAGGCATATAAGTTTCCGGTACCATGTCTGTGAGTTCCAATGGTATTTGTAATTGGTCATTCTAAGCATATATATATATATATATATATATATATTGTATGTTTACAAATCTTTTGAGAGAGGTCTAATATATAATTTGTATAAAAATTACAAAATTAAGCAAAATGCAAAGAATATTCGCATGCATATGAAACACACACACACGCACGCACGCATGTATACAGTGGGCTTCCTTACAGTTTCCCTCAACCAAATCCACTGATAAGGCTTTGCTTAGTTGAGGTGTTTATACTTCTTTACCACATACCTATATACATGCCACACGACAGGTTTGTACCTCACAAGAGAGAACCTAATTAGTCTTAATCAGGGCTCAACAAATGATCATATTAATCATGAATTACTTAAGGCTATGGCAGAAAGTTGATACATTGAAAATGTAAAGAATTAGAGTCAACTTCTAATCTCTTAATAACCAAGATCTATTCACTCTGTGCATATCTGTGCATGCATATACACACATGCGTTGATATGTATGTTTTTGTCCATATGTTTCATTCTCTTTGTCATCATTGTCATTTTACATCCACTTTCTATGCTGGCATGGGTCAGACAGGCCATCGCAGTCCAACTCACTTCTTATTTCGTTGCTCTGTCATGGTAAAATAAAAGAAACTGTTGGGTCCAATAGCATTAACTGATGCCATTTATTCCAAAATTCACTGCCAAATCTCTGAAACTTTCTATCTAAACCCCTTCTTTTTCTTTCTCCCTGTGTCACCTGGGAGGCATTAGTCATCCAACTCTCGACTAATTTACTTTGACATTCACACTCAAGAATTATTTGCAATAATGAGAAAAATGACAGAAGGAGCAGGAGCGAAAGTTCTTAAGTATGTTCACTTGGTCAGGGTTAATGGTAGCAATCAAGTAAAGAAGCTAAAATTGGTCGAAGACTCATGACTGATTTGGGTTGAAATTCCTCATAGAATTTATTAGAGGAGAAAAACAATAGAAAAGTAATTTTGGTGACATTAAATGTAAAATGTTGCAATTTAAATTGGATTGCCAGATAAAAGTGCAGTAGTTTCTTTCAGGAATTTTGGCATGAATTAATGACTGGGGTACAAGAGAGATGGCGGAGGAAGAGGAGGGGGGAATGGAGATTGCAACAAAAATTAAACTTTATGCTAAGTTGACAATTTCTTTTACCAAAATATGAAGCTTCTAAGAAAGAATGAAACCACCATGAATAATATTATTTCTAGTACAATGCTACAAGTCGACTTTGCCTTTCATCCTTTTGGGGGTCAATTAAATAAATACTGGTTATGCTCTGGGGTCGATGTAATCGACTTAAACCCTTTCTCTGTCCTTGTTTGTCTATGTTTAGCCCCCTGTGGGCAATAAAGAAATAAATTACAGGGTAAAAAATCAAATTTGAACTCAAGTATTTTCATCTGCATGTTGTCAAGATACTTCTATTACACTCACTGGCTCAGACTGCCTGGCTGTCAACAGGCATTTCAATTAAAGTACAATTAGATGTTGGGAAGGGCATAAAAGTGGTACTTCACGTTACTGAATCCAGAAGGATGAAAGAGACAAAGTGGGCTTTAAAAGAGATTCGACACAGAACACAGTGGGAATAGCACAATCAATATAAAAACAACAAGAAACACTTTAAGGATATTTTCCTTGTTAAATAACAGGGGTTACTTTTTCAGGCACCAACAGAGTTTGAAATTGAACTTATCACGAGTCATTTTTTTTCCCAGGTAATGCTTTTATAACTGGATGCCATTTTCCAAAGCAACTTCTTTTCTCACATCTTATGACATGCAACGACACTGGGTGTTTATTCCAAAACCAGAAGAGATGCAGTAAAATAATATGATAAAGCTGAGTCAACAGCAAGGAATCGTCACAAGATGAAATCTCCAAGCAGCTTAAATGCACAAGTCTGTGATATCCAAATGGCTAAAAAGTTTCAGCAGATGGGCACCAAAGAATTATAGTTGGAATTTACAAAAAACCCAAAAGACGAAGACGTGTGTGTAAACAACAAACAGATGTATTAGTTTAACGCTCAGGAAGTGAGAAAGTCTTTTACATTTCGAGCCTATGCTCTTCGACAGAAAGGAATGAAGAGTCATAACCTGAACGTGGCTTGGCCCCTAAAGAGTGTGAGAAGTTAAGGGCCAAAACACTTGCCTCAGGTGGGGTTTCTTCTTTGAAGACCTTCTGCTGGTCAGCTCTCTTGAGAGTTTCTTACCACTTATGGGAATGGACTGAACTATCTGGAATCACAAAAGAGACAAAACTTCTCTTGTTGTCATTCCTCTTCTTGTTTCCCAAATGATTTGAGTATTTGGGACATTTCCATTCATTAACTGCTGCTTTTTCTTCTTCTCCATCTACATTTAGTTGTGTGTTTTGATTTTGTATTGCCTTTTATTTTTTCCTGCCATTGTAACGTTTTTCTTTTTTGTATGTAGCATAATTAAACGTATTTGCCATTTTGGATATAAAATTGTAATGTTTGTAAATATAATTTTACAAGATTATGAAAGAAACCCCCATTTCTCTGTCGTATACCTTTGGGTATCCAAGGAAAACATTCCTAAGGCAATTCTGAGTCCTTTTACAAGTATTCATGAAAATTCTATTTGCTAATGTTTGAATTTACAGAAAAACAAAAATTTCCAAAAGGAGATGCTAAAGTGACATCTTCTCACTACATGAATTGAGAATGATAATGATGATGATGATGATGAGGTAATGGTGGTGGTGGTGGTGGTGGTGGTGGCAGAGGTGGTGACAGCAGCGGCGGCAGCGGTGCTGATGGTGTGTGGTGGTGATGATGATGATGATGATTAACCTGAGGCAATTTGCTCTCTATACTTTCTGCAATATAGCAGAAATGGGAAACATCTCTAAGGCGTGACAACAGAGCAATACTGCTTCACTGCTGATCATCATCATCATCATCATCATCAATGTCATGTAGAATAAAGCAGGGTTAAACACCAAATTTGAAAACATCATCACAAATAATGTCTCCTGCTGTTGTTATTGTTGTTGCTGTTGTTGTTGTAATGCTACGCTCGGGAACTGGGAGCCATTCTTCTGGCCAGCTGTAGCCTTCCAGTACATAACCTAAAGTAAAGAGACAAGATACAGAACTGGAATCCATTCACCTTTGTTACAGAAACACTGACTAAATATTCCAGTGGCCACAACACGGCAATTGTAAACTGACTCTCAATATTTGATGGAGCAAGTAAGACATGGCAGCTTGTAAGGTTTGGCACTGCGTTGGCCTGAAACAGACCTGAATGCCTGCCTGAAATGGTGAGAGAATCCAGTCTGTGTGTCATGTGTTGACATTACTTTTTGCCTGTGTGTATTTATGGCAAAAACTGGGTTCTTAATGTGAATGTTTGCGTAGTGGAGCAAACGTTAATCTCATACTTTGGCTGCCCTTCCTGACAACTCAATGAGGCAGAAATCCAAATAAATTCTCAATGTTCATTCAGGGAGGAATATCAGGGAAAATCTGTGATTTATCTTTCTGATTTATCAATGGGAAAATATTTACTATCGCATAACGAGGGAGAGAAAAATAGACTATTTCTACTAACGATGATTTGGAGGTAATAATTCAACATTCACTCATAACAAAATCATTCAAAAACATACAAACACTCAAAAATACACACACATACATACATGTGTAGATGATATACAGTCATATATACATGCATACATAGATACATGGATAATATACATATATATACATACATATACACACATACATATACACATAGATGTATATATACATATGCATGTAGCCATACATCCATTCATATGTAGATACATACATACATGCATATGTACTTATGTATGTGTATAAATAGATGCATGCATATATGTATGTATGCATTCATACATACATGTGTACATATATGCATACAGTCTTGCATAAATTAATTCATGGAGTTAGAATTGGTCTCGACATTCTCATGAGACGCAGAAATAGAGTTCATTTAAAAAGTGTGCATATTTGCAAGTCAAACAAGGGAAGGTTGTTGATCAGGCAAAGAATATGGATATTAATGGCATTTCTATCTCTGTTTATCTTTTGTGATGAATGTTACAAATATCTTGGAACTGATGAGAATATTGCATATGTTGATGCTGTGAGTAAAGCTTGAGTGACCAAAGAATTCTTCAGCAGACTTTGGAGCTTTCTGCCATTCAGAGTTGTCTGCATTCCATGAAATTATAACTCACGATGCTGGTACCAACATCTGGGATATTAGAAGAGACACTTGAAGAAAGGTACAACCTGTGTTTTAGGACTAGGAAGATGCAAACAACTTTTGCATCACTGATAGCATCTATGTTAAATGATGGGGGTTAGGGTTAGGGTTTCGATGTCTTTGAGAGTCACAGTGCTTCACTTAGACAACAACTGCTGCAAAGTAAAGAGAGAAAGGATTACTTTGCAGCTATACTCGACAGAGGAACTAAAAGACATCAGGAAATTAGATGAACAACTCCAGAACAGATAATCTCTGAGTGCACAGGTTTTCTATAGGAACCAAGGGTGGCTGGATTGATTTACTCATCATTTCAGCAGTGGGTACATCTCTCACAGGTGAGAGAATACCCACAACAGGAATAGTAACCCCTCATGAACCCCTAAAATTGCAACAGTTTCTTATCTTTTCTGTTTTGTTTGAAGAACTACTGCCTTGCATCATTCACTGCCTCCAGAAATTATATCAACAATTATATCGTTAGGAGCTATTAACAAGTAATTAACCAGTTATATTGTTGATATATGTATGTATGTCCATATGCATGTGCGTGTGTGTTTGTGTGCATGTATGTTTGTGTATGTTAATTTTTGCCTTTTCTTCCTTCTCTTTTCTTATCTCATTCTCTAATCCATTAATCTATGACAAAATAGTCACTAAAATATGATACACTTTCATGCGATAATCCGATGAATTAACAATTTTCTGCTGATATCACAATTTTCAAATAACCTACCATGCAAACACTATAGCCACTACAGAAATCAAAACAAGTGTGCTGGCTATGGAGATGTAG
The DNA here is from genome assembly GCF_001194135.2 of Octopus bimaculoides. Lineage (NCBI taxonomy): Eukaryota > Metazoa > Mollusca > Cephalopoda > Octopoda > Octopodidae > Octopus > Octopus bimaculoides. The sequence goes on along the minus strand of NC_068997.1, from coordinate 56,483,517 downwards.
TGTAAGGGGATACGGGTGGTTAGCAGTAGTAGTATGGGTGGCGGTGAAGTTGTACGTTAATGCTGTAAGTGAAAGTACTTATGCATAAAATGATGATATTGATGTGCATATAACTGCATGTAGGTGTGTGTACATACATATACTGTAAAAGCCATTTATTATAATCATTGTTGATGCTATCAAACAGTGTATTGTTATCAAAATTAGCTGGCCCTAAACTCTTTATACAAAACGATTCCCAAAAAAATTCTGCACTTATTAGAATCAACATTATAAATATTGTTATCTCCTCTGCTTAATGTCATCAGCAGGATGTTATAATTGAAAAAAGCTTTGTCTGAAAGTGCTCACAATAAGTGCAGCTTCTACCCTTTCAGTTTTTCTCTCTCTCTCTCCACACACACACACACACACACACATATATATATATATATAGAGAGAGAGAGAGAGAGAGTCTGTATAAATCTCTTTTATCACTATTTGATAGCTTTTTAATCCTTCTGACTCCCACACACACCAACATCCAGTCAAACCGATTCATTGTGTGTAATAAACTCGATCTATTGGAAGGAATTAGGCCTCTTTTTCATAGGAGATACATTATGTCCTAAATAACTACAACTTATTTGATTAGGTGTGTGATTACTTAAGCAGATACCTAATAAAAAGCAGCAAAGAATGGCCATTTGCTGCTGCTGTGTGTGTGTGTGTGTGTGTGTGTGTGATATAGCAATGCTTTTATAATGTCAACAGCAAATAATATGAAATGGATAAAGAGAAATGCCTTAATCAGATCGAATCATATATTGAATAACTCCCTTTGCAAAACTCACCTCTCACCTTCTTTACCCAGACTTTAATCCCCTCCGCACCCTCATGGCATTAATTCTATTTGGTGGACATATTAAGATTAGACACAACTGAATTATTACAAGCAGTCTATTTGTAAAGCACTCTTGAAAATAAGCAAATAAATCTAAGACCAAATAAAGCCATTATAATTACTCTAAGTTAGATCTTTTGTTCAGCCAATATATTGATATTCTGCAAAGTGCAACAAGTCACAGATTTAGTGAAAGACGAAAAAGCTAAGCATTGCACTTTCAAGTCCAATCCATTTTTACTCTCACGAGGCTAGAGATTTAGATTAACTTCACTATTCTCTCCATTTTTGGCTGAAATGATATTTTATTTTATGCTATCTTTTCAAACTATTTCTAGGTATTATCTGCTATTGGACATATTTATTGACAAGACAAATGTGTCAAGCCAGAATTATTTGAAAATCATAACAGACAACCCTTGTGACGAAAAATCTTCATTTTTAGTTAACTTTGAGTTGTCTGATATTTACAAAGATTTTGTCACTTTCCATCTCAAGGTCAATCAGTCAATAATTCATACATGAATATAATATATTTCTGCTCAAAGAGATTCTTATTTTCTTTCAGTTTCATTTCTTTCACATAAATAAATCTTTATTGACGTGAGAGAGTTTAAGAAGTTCTTTCTTTTTAACTTTATGGTTCAAAGTTCTATTCCATTTGTCTCACATCCTGGTTTGGAAACTGTGTGGAAGCCCATCATAGAGATGTACCACCACACCACCACCACCACTACCCTCCTTCCTGATCAACAGAGTTAACTTACGAGACCCAAAATACATTTCTAGTCCCATCCATGTCATTAGTAACATCAACATTTCTCTTAACTTGGTATTCTTCAGTAAAAGTGCTCAATAAATTTTTTAATAAATTATTGATTATTCGGGGCTATGACACTAAGCCAGTACAGTGAAAGAATAAAAGGTGAGAACCAACTTCTGGTACGCAATAGTAATTATTAAATATGAACTGGTATTGTAGCAAGTCATGCATTGAGTATTTTTAATTGGAACTGACGTAAGGTTTGAAGTGTTTGTCTGTGATTGCTGTGATAACACAAATCTCCATTTGTTCACTGAACACAAGAAGGGTCATGGCGTTTAATTGTGGCAGATGAATTCATTCTCAAACTCTACTCTCTTCTTCTTCTTCTTCAGAGTGGAATGGTTCTGGGTTTCAATAAATATTGGGGGTGGAGGGCGATAAAAAGAGGAGGAGGTGAGAACATATAAACTGTGAGATGAGAACAGATGGAATGTACGATGAAAGGGTTTGTTATTTGTTGTTGTTGTGGATGTTGTTGTTATTGTTTAGTGTCAGGTTAACTCTCATCAAACAGACTTGTGATGGAAGACATTCCAAGCATGACCACCCTGTGTTTTCAGGGTGAATCTAGGACTACTGTCTAATAGTTGCTTCCCAGTATTTAAGAAGATGTTATGTGATTTGAGTAAGATTTGGTTGTCATTTCTAGCAGGCTGAAAGACAACTAGCATGGTAGTTTTAGTATCTGACAGTTACCAAGTAAGCTTTGGTTAGCTCGAGGCTATAACAGAAAATACTTGCCCAAGGTGCCATGCAGTGGGACTGAACATCGAACCATCTGGTTGAAAAGCAAACTTCTTAGCACACAGCTATGCATACAGACATATATATATATACATAAATATGTGTGTATATGTGTGTGTGTGTGTGTGTGTGTGTGTGTGTGGTGGAGGTGGTGGAGGTGAATAATTTAAAAAAAATTTGCTGTGAGGTCAACAGATTAGAAGACTTTCCGAGGACAAATGAATTTTTAAACAAAATTTGTTGCATGCTTTGTAGAATTGATTATGGGGAAATCAGACATCAGCAAACAACAGCAAAACAATATAAGTGGTGTTCCAATATGGTGGAGCCACCTAGGAGCCAATCAAAGAGGAACCTCACAGATCAAGAATCCCCATAAAAGGTCTTTGTAGTATTGGCAGACTCACACACACACACACATGTATATATGTATGTGTATATGTGTATGTATATATGTGCTTGTAGATATATGCACTATATAGTTAGAATTTGCAAAAAAATTATATATATATGTATGTAAAAATATATGTGCATATATGGGCGTATAAATTTATATATATATATATATATATATATATATATATATAT
>NC_068997.1:56479802-56480372 GCF_001194135.2 Octopus bimaculoides | reverse complement strand
ATATATATATATATATATATATATATATATATATATATATATATACACACATACACCTATGTATGCCTATCTATGTGTGTGTGTATGTGTGTATGTATATCTATGAATGTATGCATATGTATAAATACATATCTTAGTGGGGGGGGTACAAAAGAAAAGAAACGTATGCTGCAAGGAGCCTGAGGACTTTATAGTGGAGCGCTTTTGTGTGAGTTGGTTGCCTGATGAAAGGCTGGTCTTAGTTTGGTTGTGTGTAGCATTGATGTGGTTCCATTTCTAAAGAACTATTTGGTCCAATGGAGCTATGCCATCTTTGAATAACAAAACAAATACAAGCACTTAATAGCACTGACTTAAGAACCTATACCATGCTCGACTCAGATACACATGTACATATCTACCTATCTACCTATCTATCTATCTATGTGTGGCATAAATGATTTTTTTATATATATGTATATATATATATATATATATATATATATATATATATATATATATACACATACACATATATAAATATACTTTTATACACTCACATATATATATAAATATATATATATATATACA
>NC_068997.1:56471745-56479390 GCF_001194135.2 Octopus bimaculoides | reverse complement strand
ATATATATATATACATACGTATATATATGTAGATATATATATATATACATACGTATATATATGTAGATATATATATATATATATAGATGTATACATATATATATATATATACATACATAAACTAAAAGGGCAGAAAGAGACAAAGAGAAAAGAGAGAGGAGGAAAAGACATAGATAGGGTACCTAACCAAAGAGAAAAACATGATCACAAACTTAAAAAAAACTCACATAAATAGACTAAGACAAATATGTATGCTTATGCATTTGTATGTGATGTAGTGTGCATATATGACACTGTTACTCTATGTCAGTGTGTATTTGTATTCCTGGCTACATACATATAAATATACATACATGTATGTATGTACGCATGCATGCATGTATATATGTATGTGTATGTGTGTGTCTGTATGTGGATGTATAGTTATGTCTCTGTGAATGTGTGTGTGTGTGTATAGCTTTATACATCATCCAGTACATTAGAAGCAAGTTCTCTATTCTTAATGATATTACTTAAGTATGAATAACAATGTGAGTAAACTCCTGAAAAATGAGGGACTCTTTTACTTATTTATTTATTAACCTTTTTTCTTTCCATTTCACACAAGGAATGGTTCTATATGAAATAAAATAAAAAAAAAAGAAGAAAGAAAACCTATCTTTCTGAAAGCTTACTGAATTATCAGAACTCTGTATTCTATAAAATAGTTGAATAATACATTCTAATTACCTAAAAAAAAGAAGAAGAAAAAATGAGAAAAAAGTGGGTGAGAGAGAGAGAGAGAGAAATAGAGAGGGAGAAATATTTAAATCAAATATATTAGCAGAATAGAACTTGCTGTAATTAGGTTCCTTGTGTACTAACACCATTGTCTAAACTTGGATAAGTATAACTTGGCAGCAGACAGACTGGACAAACCAACAACAACAACAACAACAGCATTAATGAAAGTAATAATAATAATAATAACATTACAAGAAAAAAATAGAAATAAATGTAAAAGAGAACGAAGAAATGTGAGTTAAATAGAAAGTGTTGTGTTTCTAATAGATTGTGGATTAAGAGTTTGGGTTTTGAGCAGGTTTTTAAGTTAGAGACATTGAAGGGCTTGTGATTGTTTGAAGTATGTTACCATTGTTGGTTCTGAGCAGTTCTGTGAATATAATTCAAGAATCAAGCATTGCAACCACTTCTATGCGAGCATACAGAGAAGCATATGCACAAACACACACACCTGCACACGTGTGTGTGTGAATATCAGATGTGTATATGTGTATATATAAATAGACAGATAGATACATACATACAAGCTATCTATCCATCTACCTATCAAATAATGTATCAAGATGTATCTTTCAACATATGTATATACACACATACATATATATGTATGTATGTGCATGTATGTATGTATGTATAATGGTTGGCAAGCATCAATGTGTTGAGAGGCATAAAAAGTCAGGGGCACAATTGTGCTGTTGCTTGTTGTGTGGAACAACACCATGACAGCTAGAACACATTAAAAGGAGTCGTGTTTGGAAAATAATTCTTCTACAACTAAATTCTGCAACATTTTCCTGACACAAAACGCTGTATACGTTGTTGGTCTTTAACCTGTAATCAGCTGTGATCGAATAAAACTCCAGCTAGGACCATCCACATTATTTTATTCTTGGCTGAGTATACCCTGGACTATAATGCCCAACATGTTCTTAGTCCACTTGCTAGAAATAGCAGCTAAATATCCTTCAAATTACTCTGTACCACTTTAAAAAAGGGAAGAACTTTGAATAATGTTGTCTTAGATACACCATGTCAGGTAAAATATAAAGGGTTGGTCTTTAATGGAATGGTAATAACTCTTTTCAGTGAAGTCTTCTGCAGAGTTAAACTACTACTACTACTATTGATGAGTGACCAATGACAGGTGAACTTCATAACAGTTAACCTGCTAGAAATAGCAGCCAAATCTTCCACAAGTCACATCCTTCAGCCATTCGGAAAGAAAAATAGAAAGAGTGGGGGGCAGGATACAGATTAAATTGTCTTAAGTACATTGAAGACTAAGTGGAATGGTCATATTTGGAATGTTTGTGATGATAGGTCTGGTTAGTCAGGGCCGATGAAGGGATAAAATAGAAACAACAACAGTAATACCACCTCTACCACTTCAACCACTCTCCCAGTTCTCCTCACCACCCGCACCACCACCACCATAACTGCCCCGTCTACAACCACCAGTGCTTTTATCATCATTATCATCATCATCCACAACAACTACTGCAACAATAACAACATCATCATTACAGCAAAATAACAGCCAAAAAAAATTGGTTTATTTGGCAGCTGGATAATTTATTTTCCTGCCTGCTTAAATAACAATATACTCCCCAAAAAATGAATAACAGCAATATATAAATATTATAATAATACTACTACTAATAATAATAATAATAATAATAATAATAATAATAATAATAATAGAGTGAATAAAGCACAAGTGAAAAAGAGATAAGAGTTTAGTGCAAGTCAGCTAGGTGGGAAAATATTATTTTAGGCAAAATATAGAAAAAAAACCCCCTCAAAATTATGGAAGTAAAAAAAAATTGAGGGAAAAGCAAATAGAAATACAAGATAAAGATGCAAGAATGGTTCGTATGGTTAAGGGGTTTATTTCATAACTATGGTGGTTTGGGTTCAGTCCCTCTGTGGGACAGCTTTGGTAATAGTCTTCAACTACAGTTCTGGCCCTGAACAACACCCCCATTTTTCACATTCTTCTGGAGCTAACTTGAGACATTCTGCAACATAATTATAATAATAATAATTATTATTACATATATATGTGATTATTACTATTATTATAAGTAGTAGTAGTAGTAGTAGTAGTAGCAGCAGCAGCAGCAGCAGCAGCAGCAAGAAGGGGAGGAAGTGGAAGAAGAGGAGAAGAGAGAGGAGGAGGAGCAGCAGTTTTATGCCATTTTTAGTCGATAAATTTTTTTGTCAATCAATCATTTTGTTTAATTTATTTATTGTATCTTTTTCCTTATTTACTTTTGTACTTTCTTTTAATTATCATTAATCACCATTCATCATCATCATTAGCAACAGTGATGACATCTGCTGTGACCCAAATCAAGAGCAGTCACACGCTTTGGTCACAGATGCTTGTGTTAGAAAAAAAAACAAAAAAAAATAAGATAGAATAAAACAGAGTGAAACTAAATCACTCCTGGCAGGTCTCATTCCAACACTTGCCATTTCACAAAACTCTCGTTAATACCTCAAAACTCTTATAAAGGCCATGAGCTGGCAGAACCGTTAGCACACTGCACAAAATGCTTAGCAGCATTTTGTCTTGTCTTTTAGTTCTGAGTTCAAATTCCACCAAGGCTGACATTACCTTTTGATTTTTGGGAGGTCGAAAAAATAAGTACCAGTTGGGCACTGGCGTTGATGTAATCGACTAGTCCCTCCCTTCAAATTGCTGCCCCTTGTGCCAAAATTTGAAACCAATATCACAAACTCTTTTAAGGTAGCAACCTGGCAGAGATGTTAACCCGTCAGACTAAAGGCTTCATGGGACATTTTTCCGGTTCTTTATTCTGACTTCAAAATTCCATCAAATGCAACTTTGCCTTCCATCACCTCGGGGTCAATAAAATAAGTACGAGTGAAAAACTGGGGTCAATGTAATTGACTTGCCCCTCCCCTCAAATTGCTGGCCTTGTGCCAAAATTTGAAAGCTATATCTTTATTTCTTGTCTTACCAACCAAACTCTCTGCCTCCATCTGCTGCCTATTTACATATTTAATGAAGTTAAGCGATTTATAATTAATTATAACTTTTGCTAGTCACAGACCAACAATAGCAGTGACGGACTGACACACTAGACAGCTGTAGTTTGGTTTTGTAGTCTTGATTATGTTAATATTTCTAATGATATCGATTGATTTTTATAGTTGTTCTTGCTTCAGTTGAACATAATGATACCTTTATATAAATATTCTAATTTTAATTGAAATTAAGCAGCCTCATCATGAAATTAAAAATCGTTTGTTGGAGGGGGGGTGTCTGATCTGTATGGCCAAAGTTCAATTTTTAATTTTCTTTGGCTTATCATGCTGAAGTTTTGCCCAAGTAAGTTTGAAAAGTTGGTAAATTACCATAGATTTTGTGAGTATTGTTAATTCTGTGGATCAACTGGATTAGTAACAATAGCTAAGAGGAGAAAGCTTAGAATAGAAACAGACGATTACCTTGTTAATAATATAATGTCTACCTTGAGGTTAATGAGTAATTTATTCCAGTAATAACAGCAAACACCTTGCATAGATATGACAAGCCAAACATTAAGAAATGTTTTGCTGTAATTGTGATACTTTTTATATTTTAAAGATATTTGCCAGTATACATTGGTCAAGTGCCAGAGGTCATCTTTCAGGGGAATCGGTCACTTAATTTTGATGTTATTAACACAAATATTTCTTGTACAATGATCTAAGTATAATGCCAATTGCCAAAATTACAGATTCGATATTTTGGTCTTGCGCCGAGTGAAATTTATTTCTGTACTATTATAAACTTAAGGATACTATCAGCCCTGATAATTGCAGCTATAATGAACAGCCGCTATTTAATGTAGAAAGTCTCTCTCCCTTGTATATAGACTGCGTTGTGATGAAATATAACTCTATAATATTTACTATTGATTTATTATTACACAGGCACATGGACTCCAGTGCTATTTAACATTGAGAATCTTTCGTCTTCAATTTTCTGCAGTAAAATGCAAGAATCTAAAATGGCTGCCAGACATACAGTAATGACTATGTAGATACAATATTTATGAGAGGGAAATAAGCATATAAATCGCATGTGTACACATGTCATGCATGAATTACTGCTGTAAATTACTGAAAGTGTTCAGACATTTAATATATGTTGATAAATACTGTAGAAATGTGATATTTGCCTGCAGTAGCCATTATTGGTGTTAAAGAATTTGCTATTGATTGATTCTATCTGCAGTGTCTCAATTATAATGACTCCTTCTCAGTGCAGTTGAAGAATTCACTTGCAGACACAGCATGACGATACTTTCTTAGCATAAACTACTAATGATTCTAGTTACCATGTTATTACACACGCAATTCTATAACATTAATTCCACACATTTTTGCTTTCTCAGTCTCAATGATAAACTTCTCACACCACTACACTGCCCACAGCAATTATCTATCTATCTATCTATCTCTCTATCTACCTATTTGTTTGTCTTTCTTTCTGCTTCTCTGCCTATCTGTCAGTCTATCTATCTAGCTATCTATCTATCTATCTAGCTATCTATCTATCTAGCTATTTAACTATCTTGCCAGTTAACAAGCTGACTATCAAACTATTTGTCTATCTACATATTCATCTATCTATCTACCTAGCTGGCTATCTATCTATATATCAATCTCTCTCTTTGAACACACACACACACACACACACACATTCCAGCTATTTAATATGTGCACTTCATGTGGATCCATAATTATACCAATATGAACCAAAATGATGAATAGGTTGTTTCTTAATTAGAAATGAAGCTTTTATTTGTTCCATTTTATATCACAATTTATGAAGGCAAGCATCATTGGTTACAGCTACTGAACAGAGCAATCACTGGTTCACTGCACTTCTAGTAGCAAACAAGGGAGTATTTGTAACTCAGTACTGAATACATATCACAAGAGATTTTGATTAAACAGCATGGGATATTTTCAGCCAGCAACATTTATATATATGAACACACACACACACACATACAAATACACGCACACACACAGACACACATAAATTCCTCATAAATTCAATTACTCAACTAATTATTAGTTAGGATAAAACTAATGCAAGTAAGAAGCAATCATCTGCATAAAGAAGGTCACGAATAAAAGACTGAAAATCTTTAGAATTGGCAGCAAATCGATGCAAGAATATCAGTGCCTCACATATAACACAGAAGACCAATCCACAGCAAAAGCTTAAGTAAGGGTTTAAATGCAAAGGAAAGAGAATTGAAGTAAGAATGTTCCCTTGATTGACACCATTCTCTACAGAAATGAGTCCTATCATTCCACTATTGACATTAACCCATGCCTCCATCAAATATGAAATGATTTGATATATTTATATGTACACACTCACACACACACACACACATATATATGTATAGAGAGAGAGAGAGAGAGAGATGTATACATGCATGCATATGCATAAATTATTTTTGTTTTTTGCTAATCTATATTGGTACAGGATATAAATCTCAATGAGATACAGAGAAAAACAAAATATCAACCAGTGCTTTTCCAGTGACATCCCTTAAGATATTATTTCTGCAATGATTTACACAGACTTCCTTAATATTCTCAGATATATAGTGAACCAATTATTGGTCCACTGGAAACCCATAACAGATGTTTCTATTGTTCACCAGTTCCAATATAAAATAAATAAATCATAATGAACATCGTTAGTTTCTGTCCATTTTTGCCTGCCATGGATCTGTCGGGTCTGCTTCTCTACAGAGAAGCCATATATTTTTGAAATATTGATTTCATATTTAGAAGATTTATCTTAACAAAAAGAAAACTTAGCGCGAACAGAAACAAAGAATAATGATTTGTATAAAATCAGGCCTCGATTGAAAATGACAGACAGACATAGACATAGCTAAATATTGCTGCAAGGAACTTTTATAGAATTTAGAAAAATCCAATACATTCTCTAAATCTAAAAGATTCTTGACTATAGTTGAATATTTTTGATAAAACAATGAAAAGTCATTAATTTAAAAGTTTTTTTTTTTATTCTTCATGCACTGACATTTGGTATTTTGTATCATAATTTATTGCTTTCTGCATATTCCTTTGTCTTTTAGGTTCCATTGCTTTAAGTTAAGCTCACAAACACATTGAGAAATTTAGTTTACATTCTATGTTTGACAGATATTTTCAAATAGATTTTTTTCTTTATATATATATTTTGTCTATTTTTGGTTCTACTTTGTATTTTTAGAATATTGTACAAATGTTGATTAAATATTTTCTCGTCGTTATGTCTTATAAGATTTCTTAAAGGAACATGAAAAATCTTTCCTTTCATATTAAATATCAGTTGAAATATTTCAATAAAAATTTTTCTGTAACCCTTTTTTACCATATGCATCATACACACACTGCAAAACTAAGAAGTCAGCTCACAACACCATTTCTCTAAAGATTTCCTGAATAAGGAGTCATAACCCCTGAAATATTGAGACAGAAAGTTAAAGTGCAAAACATTATTTCTTACGTGTCTTTGGCTTTAAGATGCATCTTTATATCACCATCTTCACCATCTTCATCATGATAATAATATATATGTATATGTGTGTGTGTGTACATATATGTATGTTAATTCATATTGTACTTATGACTATCTGTGAGAGCCTCGTTAGGAAAGAACATTGGGAAAAGAATGCAAGAGAACTTAAGAGCGAAAGAGAAAAAAAAAAGAACAAAAGATAAAACTTGTTGATATAATACTGTCCATGAGATTAATAGGGTTTACGGACTATATATATATATATATATATATATATATATATATATATATATA
>NC_068997.1:56462019-56471447 GCF_001194135.2 Octopus bimaculoides | reverse complement strand
TATATATATATATATATATATATATATATATATATTATACTATATTATATTATATTATATTTTATATACGTGTGTGTGTGGACAAATATACATATACAAAATATAATACGAATGGATCCAATAGGGAACAAACAGTTGAACTTATAAGGATTCAAATCAGAGACATTATTGAATTACAGCTGTTTTCAAATAAGGTGAAAAGAATTCAAAATACTTTCTAATCTCAATAAACTGTAATGAAACCAAAACAATAGTCACACCTACATGGAAGCACATACGCATACACATTAACATACAAGAAAATAAACAACCACATTCACACAACTGTATACTCTTACACGCATTAATATACATACAGGCCACATAGGGACAAACATTAGTACACACAAATCATATGTATGTGTTTGGGTGTGTACTAACGTTTGTCTCTATGTGGCCTGTATGTCTTTGTCTGCATGTGTGTGTGTGTGTGTGTATATATATATATATATATATATATATATATATATATATATATATAGGGGGAGAATTCACAAAAAAAAAAAGACGAAGACAGGTGGTGTAAACAACCAACAGATGTATTAGTATAATGCTTGGGAAGTGAAAAAGTCTTTAATGTTTCGAGCCTATGCTCTTCCACAGAAAGGACCAAAGAAAGAAAGAAGGAGAGAAAATAAAGAATGTGTAGTGGCCAGCGATCTATCATGGCTTTATATGTGTATATATATATATATACACACACACACGTGTGTGTGTGTATGTGTATGTATATATATATATGTGTGTGTGTGTGTGTGTGTGTCTGTGCTTGTGTATGTGCACTTAGATATATATAGATTTTACATATGAATGAACATAAACACACACGACAATAGGCCGATTCAATAGACAAATGTATAGATACACGCCTACACTTAAACAGATATGTGTCAAGTAATTACGCTTGCTGCTACTTGAGAATACAGAAGAATTACATTAAACAATTTCAAGAAACATTTTTATTATGAGTGGTCAAGCATTTAAGCCAGGGGTTCGGTCTGAGAATAACTCCTTCCTTTCCTTTAGTGGTAGAGACCTTGAAAAAGGTCTTAGAAGTTGCCCACTTCTTCTTCTGCTACCAGCTCATGTAAAAATAGCATCCTGTGTCCATATTACATAATCCTTGGGCCACAGGAATGAACCAAGAACTACAACATATGAAATGGACATAAATTCTCTTCTTGAAAGTTATTTAACAGAAATGTATCAAAAACTGAGAGAAAAAATATTTGGAACTAAAGACCCTATTCCTGGGCTCAGGTTGAATGGGAAATTTATCTTTCCCAGTTATTTAGTTTCAAATATTTCCCTAAGGGGAAATATTTAAAACTAAATAACTGGGAAAGTTCATGTGTTTATAGGTGTTAAACAAGTTTCTTGCTCAAATTTCTGTCATGAAGCTTTTTCTCAGTGAATAAAATTCTGAAGTCAAAACAGAATTGTCTGCATATAAAAATTTTATTTTCTGTTAAATCATTTCATGAATAATTTACTTCTTATTTTCAATTGCAGAATTTATTTACTAAATTAAGTATTAAACATTGAGGATGACAGAGAGCTTAGCTTCAGTTCTTTACAAGGTGAGCTTCAGAAACTAATTAGAGAATGCAACAAATAGTCTTAAAACAAAAACAAAAAGATGCTGACTCGAATAAAAAGAGAAATAAAAGCTTAAAACTGCTTAATTTGTGTAACACTTTAAATTAAAACTGCTTCTTTAATATTTTTTGTTTCGGCGAGATCAATAAATATCTGTTTTTTTCACTCGACTGGAGTAAAATATAAATTAGATTTGTTTTCTCTGATTAATCATAATATTTTTATTTCTCAGTTGGTTCACCCAAAAACAACATCATATTAAAATTAACTGCGATATTATATAATGATTAAAGCCTTGATTATGTCACTCAAATTGACAAATTACAAATTCTTTATATTCTGTAATTGGTTTATTTCTGTGGAGAATCTAAAAGAAATAAATTTCCTTCATTAGTAACAAAACACTGCTATTGCCAGAACTGGAGAATTTCGTTTTTTTTTTTATTCAAAGACCAAAATCTTAGGAATTTTCCCACAATAAGATTGCAAAAGTTTCTCTTAAAAGGAAAAAGAATGAAATAAAAGAATTTGCCAGAACTTTCTAAGCAAATGAAGTTTTATATTATTAACTGAAAGTTAATTTGATTATATTTGCCATTTTAGAGTGAGATACTTCTGAAAGAATTTGAAGAATGGCAGTGCTGCATGTGGCATTATGTGTGAATGTATGTATATGAGAGTGCGTGTATATGTAGAAGAGTATGTGTGTATATGTATACAAATGCAAATATACATCTATACATATATGGCAAGTTCTACACCATGAAATCATTCAGTAACATGAATTGGCTGTTATGAGACCAAATTTTTAAAAATTATATTAATAATGTGTATGCATGTGTGTCTTCATAGTGATTATCAACAAAGGGAGTCAAATGAACTAAAGGAAAATGGGGACATAGATAACCCAAGCTGGCATAGAATAAGGATGAAGAAGATAAAGATGATAAAGATTATGTGGTGATGTGTGTATGTATTATGCTTCAGTTATTGTGTGTATGTGTGTGTGTGTTCATTTCATTGTATATTTCTGCGTGTGTGTGTATAAATGCATCAATATCTTTGTATATTTACTAAAGTGTGTGTGTGTGTGTGTGTGTACTGGTAAAGTAAGGCAGAAATGTGTGATGTGATTATTGTTATAAATCTTTGATGGTTTAGTTGCAAAGTAAAGAAAGGCTTAAACCCAACTTAATTACAGAATCTCTTTCATTTATCAGTAGTAGTAGTAGTAGCAGCAGCAGCATTTTAGCTCCCTTTACCATGAAGTCATTTGTGAGATCATGTGTCTCTATGATCAAAGAGAGTCCATCTGTGACCATCCTATCTTTTCAGGGTATCTCTCCTCTACTTTATTATCTAATGATATATGGAGTGATTTGAGGAAAATATATTTGGCTGCTATTTCTAGCATGTCACTCAACTATGTCGTGGTTCTCTCATTGACTCATATCTTTGATGATTTTGTTCCAAGTGAAAGAAAATATAGATTGACAGTAATTTCTACATTTATTGATCTATTGATTATTATTGATGGTGTTGCATTTGCTGTTCAAATTCCAAGTCAGCTATTACCATTCTGTCTTCTTGTGGATTTCTCAAAGACTGGCTATAACACCTGATGTATCCTTGCCATATTCAAGACGCTGTGGTACAACTTGTGAAAAGAGGTATATTTAGTAGCTATTTCTAACAGATCAAGTGACCATGTAGAGGCTCCATTTCATACCAAACAAGATATTTGTTTATTTTCATTGTTGTTTTGTAATTTTCGTTTCTGCTACCAGTTCTGTGAAGGAGTTTATTGGTGAAGTCAGTCAGAACAATGGCAACACTATGGAATTTTAGGTTTGTGGGTAGATTAATTAATTAAGAAACTTATAAGAGTCTTGCACTATTAGAAAGCATCAGAACGTAGAGAGGAGGAGGGAGAGGGGCAAGAGGTGAATGAAAAATAAAACTGGAAGATAAATATGTTTTAGAATAAAATAATGACCACCACCACTACCATCAGCACCACCCCCTCAACCACTACCACCACCAACAACAACACATCCACTAAGCAAATGAAGAAAAACTGCTGACACTATTTTCCTTCTAATATGTATAATGTGAGTGCATACATAGATGTATGTGTGTATGCGCATATATATATATATATTATATATATATATATTTACACACTTGAGTGTGTGTATCTATATGCACATGTGTGCATCTGTGTGTTTGTGAGTGATTGCGTATGACACGTCAATTATGTCAGCATTCCACTCTCAATTCCGTTCGACTTTAAATGATCACTTTGAAGTTTCCCAGGTAATGAGAGACGGCTATTAAACCCATCACTTTCGTCTTCAATGTACAAAAGTGAATTTCCAATTTTCATCACAGTTTTTGATGTTTAAATATTAAGGAATTGACTACGATTACTTTGGCAACATCTCACTATGTTTGATTAGGTAGTTCCTGCTTGTTATTGCCAAAGGAGCCATTGATGTTACTCAACTATTCGCACTTCCTATGCCGACAACACACTGTAGCTGTCGAAGAAGAACAAATTAGAAATGCACAAATTTTTAAGGCTTTTGGGAGCTGGTTTGCCTTTTTCTTATCTTTCTTTTTTGTTTTGTGAGAAGAAAGATGAAGGTGACTGGATTAATGGAATAAATAGGTCGGAGCAACTTTCGAAGCTAGAGTAACGTAATGAGAACGATAATGAGATCTTTAGGGAGATTTTATTGTCAGTATGTTCTTCCATAGTTCTCATAACAGACGTGAAATAGCTGGAAGTGTATGTTGTCATAACAGGAGAAAATTTGTGTCATTGGCGCAAAGTGAAAGATTCCCCTCAAGTTGTTTCTTTGCCAAATGGACAATATGTATCAGTGTGTGTGTTTATATATACACATAGTTTACAGTTCGTTATAGGAAGGATCAAAAAGAAAAGTACTCCATCCAGTGAGAAATAAATAAGTGTATATTAAATGATATATATATATTTATACATTGTATATTATATATATATTTTTTTACATATTATCTATATTTTATATATATATATATATATATATATATATATGTGTGTGTGTATATATATATATATATATATATATATATATATATATATATGTGTATGTATTATGGAGATGTACTTGCATAGCAAGTGACTTGATCTGAGATCGTATGCTGAAACAAATAATTGCAGCATGGAAGGTGTCTATAAACCATCTAAAAACACACAAAACCCGTTAGATTCACTTCAACATTTAAATCTAATTTAATTGCAGTGAATCTAACAGTTTTTGTGTGTTTTGAAATGGCTTATAAACACCTCCCATGCTGCAATTGTTTTTATATATATATATATATATAGTTTACAACTATTATTCACTTTTAACTGAATACTGTGTGCATTAAATGCTATAAATAGATAGTGTTGTATCCTCCCACTCTGAATGTCGGTGGTACCACCACGATATTGTAATAGATGGTTAAGATACACTGCACCAGTGTAGTAACAATAAACGAGATAATGATGCAGCCGTAATAACAACGTAACGATCCAACAATCACTTTATGAACCAACAATCAATATTCCAAATGAACTAACAAATTGACACCTTCTGACTTCACTGCAAACTCAACTTCAACTAACATACAAACTTTACTCCACTCGATACTATTTATAATTGCTTAGTTCAGTCTATTTCTGGCAAGGAGGCATCATGGCTCTCATCACAACATATAGATAGAGAGAGGATGAGCTTCTTGCAGTTTCCATCAACCAAGTCCAGGTTAGCCCAGGGCTATAGCAGAAGACACTTACTCAGGGTGCCATGCAGTGGAATTGAACCACAGACTTTTAATCACACAGTCACATTTTAAAGATAACAGGATGTTTTCTTTTATGCATTGAGAAATTGTTTAAAATGTACTTTGAAAGAAAGTTATTGAGAAAAACCTTTCCAAATTTCTTTCTCTTTCCTCTAAATTGGTTCATTATCATATCAGCTAATTATCATATCAGTTGATTTTCATAACACTTCATTATAATACCAGAACTCACCAGTGATTTTTTTCCATAGCAACATCTCAGTAACTGTATTGAATCTTGTAGATCTTTGTATATTTGTTAAAGACTACTTACATATCTGCTTGAACATCTTTGAACCAAAACTCCTCTTTGATAACAAACCATACAATGTTCCTTTAAGCCAACACCTGAGAAAATGTCTTCTACTATAGCTCCAGGCTGGCCAAAGCATTGTAATTGGATTTGGTAGATGGAAACTGAAAGAAACCTGTCATATATATAAATATGTGTGTGCATGTGTTTGTGTGTGTTCGTCTTTGTGTCTGTGTGACCCAACACCACTTGACAACCAGTGTTGGTGTATTTACATCCCTGTAACTTAGGGTCTCAGCAAAAGTGATTGATGGAATTAGTATCTGGCTTTAAAAACTAACAAGGAATAGCGTCAATTTGTTTGACTAAAATTCTTCAAGGTGGCACTCCAGCATGGCCATAGTCTAATGAATGAAGCAAGAAAAAATATATATATATATATATATATATATAAAAAAATTGAATAAATAAAATGAATAATTCTTGACTTCCAAAACACAACAAATTTTGATAATAATTTCTAATATGAAAATAGTTAATTGCCAGTTCCATGATATAAGCAAAGTGTTACAGTTTTTGCTTTATCACTTTTGGTCTTCAATAATAAACATAAATATTTCCCCTCTGGGTGCAATGAAACTGTGAGTTTGTGATGTGTTCAATAACATCATTAACATATCCCAGAAGGGCCACTAACGCAAAACACTTTGGTATAAACATGTTTGTTTCTAAAGAATTATTGCCAAATTATGGTTTGATTAATTTCATTGTCATAATATCAGTGACCTTTTCATCACCTCGAGGTCAATCTGTCGTGAAAATTCCACCAAAGACAATTCATTTAGTTGTAGAAGGGCAATGATGTATTTATCTGTTGGTAAACAGACATGCAACAATACGAAAACCACAGGGGAAAACATTCCTGTTTGTGTAGCTGCCCTGCTTCACAATAAAACATAACCTTTGCACATCGTCAGAACTTTCTGCTCACTTGATAACCTTACTCGCCAGACAGCATCATTTCTCTCACACTTTTGGCTTTGCAACTCAATCAATTTGCAATTACATCATAAACATGTTTCAATGCACACACCACACACGCACGCATATACATATGCACACTATGTGCAAATGTGTAGGTGTGTGTGTGTTTGTACCTGTGTTTATATATATATGAAGGGAGAGAGGAAGAGAGAGAACATAATAAGTATAGATGTATACCTAGAGATGCAAATGCATACAAATGCTGAGATAATTATGCCTGTGTGTATATATATATATATGTGTGTGTGTGTATTATGTACACACACACACATATATATATACATGCATCTCTCTCTCTCTCTCTAAATATGTAAACATATCGAAAGACACAGACACACATATGTATGCACAGTTATCATCAACATCATCATCATCATCACCATTGTTTTTTGCATGTTCTATGGAGATTAGAAATCTATTTGGAAATATCACACTCTTAGATGACTCAGTGACCATCACTCCTGAGGGAAGGACACACGTCAGTCTCCAACTGTTTCTTCCATGTCTTCCTCGACCCATTTATTCCATGCCTTCTTTCGACTTTCACATCTTACAACCGGTATAGTGTGGTCATGCTGTGGCACCACATTTAAGGAATTTCGCTGATCATGTTGACTCCAGTACTTATTTCTGTCTGGTAATTATTTTATTATTCTCTGTTTGTTGACCTGCTAAGTTGTAGCATATGAAGTGACACACTATTAAAAATACTGCTTTTTAGACAGGTGTAATCATAAACATAGATACACAGCACATTAGTACACACACACACAGGTATTTACATTATGCATATATATATATATGCGTGTATGTGTGCAGGTGTGTATATTTGTGCACGTGTATATGTATAGATGCATCTATATGCTTACATGCCAACAGAATTGAACTTCAGCTGACTCTTACAACGGAGCTGAACCTGATGGCATGCAACATGTTTTCATTAAGCATTAACAGGATTTTATTAATTATGTTTTTTAGCATCTGGGATGTGGCAGACAAATACTGACACCTTAATTCTCTGAAAGCAGTTGAAAAGAGAGAGAGAGAGAGAGAGGACAGACAGACAAACAATCAGACAGACGGAGAGAGCTGTACTTTACTGAATTGGTACTCAATATGAAATTAGGTCTCTTGTTTCAGAACAGAATGCAATGTCCATCCAGGAATTGAACTCACAGCCTTATGGTCATGAATTCAACACCCCAGCTACTAAGACACAAGTTCTGTCCAGTTTTTTTGGTCAGGTTCTCTCCAAGCTTGGTGCTTTGATGCAATCCACAGTTCCGTGTCGTCTCTTTACTGGGGATCAACCTCCAAAGACTAGTTCATTGCACTTTGTCTTATAGCCTCTAAGTTCCTCTCTTTAATAAGGTCTCCCTACTTGGAATGCTTTGGAATGCTTCACACTTCTTTACCAAATTCTTATACTTCATATAAATCACTTGATCATATCCTGCAGAGTCTTCTCTCTTCTGATTCCTTTACTACTGAATTTTTTTCCCCATAACTTATTTGTGTTCTGGCATTCAGACTCATTAACATTGCACAGCAGTCCTGGAGAATGTTCACCTCGTTTCAATTCAGTCTTTTGCTCCAGGCTGTGGCATTCACTCTGCTCTCGACTCAGAGCAAAAGAAGAAACCTTTAGTAATTAATAGTGGTAACAGCATCTGGTACTTAAGGCACTACTCTCTCTCTCTCTTTCTCTTTCCCTCTCTCTCTCTCTCCCTCCCTCCCTCCCTTTCTTTCTCTCTCTACAAAATAAATCAAATAAAATCTTGACTAGTTTCACCAAGTCATTACCAGCTCATAAGGAGTATGGAATGGATTTCATTATATCTACAGACAGACAGACATACAGGGACAGACACAGATGAAGTTACTAAAAACTTACAAATCACACACACATACATACAGCTTCAGTAGTTTGTTTAACTACCCCCCACCACTGCCTCTAATGAATCTAATATACCGATATGCAAATTAGTACAACTGGTGCCTGCAGCTGGTAAGTATTTCCATAATTAATTGTAAATTACTGTTTCTGTATGCCTGTCTCTCCCCCTCTCTCTTTCAGTCTCTCTCTCCCTTTCTGTCGAATATACAGAGTAAATCCTGTCACCAATCAGACAGTAATAACAAGGTAGAAAATGTCAAAAGTTATTTTTTACCTTTATTTTGCAGATCTAGTCGTGTGGGGGAAGGGAGCATTTAACCCCAGGTCCATACTTGCATCCAGGGTTAAATATTTCCTCCATTGAATACCATGGGTTGTCACTTGCACTCCCCACCACCAATCAACACCAAAAAACAAGCATCGAACATACATATTCACCATTTCCATTGCTATAGTGGCAGTGGAGGTGACAGCAGCAGCAGCAGTGGTGGTGGATATGGTGGTGGAGGTGGTATGGCTGGTCTGCTGAGAAATACATTTTGGCCATAATCTCTTCTTTCGTAAGGAAAGAAGCTTTAATACTTTGTTGTTAATTATTCAGTTCTCGACTACAATAATCTGATTCGATGAGTGTGTGTCTGCTGACTTCACTTTGAATTGGCGACTAACAACAGCAACAACAACAAAAATAACTAAAAAGGTAATCCAATAAAATAAAACAGA
>NC_068997.1:56458962-56461944 GCF_001194135.2 Octopus bimaculoides | reverse complement strand
ATATATATATATATATAAAAAGCACCTACCTAAAGTATAATGTTCTGAAAAGCTGTCTAATATCATGTTCCTATATTGCATTAACATTTCATTTGCTAATTGACTCTCGTAATGCCTCAATATCTTTGAGAAATATGTACAAAAATCGACATAAATACATCATATGCTTTTACTACACGTAATTAGTTCTCAAGCTTTTATAACTGCCTTGAATTAATATGTAATTTTGGAGAAAGGAATTATGGAAAACTGTTAGATAGCTATATTATTTTCTGACTTCTTCGCTGTTGTCAGCAGCGGTGGAGTGACAGTGATGGTGGTGCTGGTGTGACAGTGGTGGTGGTGGTGGTGATAGAACGGTGGTAGTGATGGTGGTGGTGGTGGTGGAATGGTGTTAGCAGAATGCTTGCCCCCCCCCTCCCCATCACATTATCGTGAATTTAATTTCAAATGTCATGATCCAAGTACGTTAACATTGAATAATGTCATTAAGGCAAGCAGTGATATAAAAATCTGGCAATAATCTTCCTAGGAAAATAAAAGTGAGAAGTAGATACATCATTAGCTGAAACCTAAATAACACCAAAGTTATTAAAACACACACACATTCGTCGGTATATATATATATATATATATACACATACATACATATATGTGTGTATATATATATATATATATATATATACACACACACACACACACACACACATATGTATGTATATATATATATATATATATATATAAATATAAACTTGGGCAGAAAGCCAGTGTTTCCAGAGAAAAGGTTAAGTCAATTACATCGACCCCCCAATGTTCAACTGGTACCTGTTTTACTGACCCCAAAAGGATGAAAGGCAAAACTGACCTTGGCAAAATTTGAACTAAAAACATTAAACATGGACAAAATACTGCTAAGCAGTTTGCCCACCATATGCTAATGATTTTGCCAATTCACTACCTTAATAATAATAATGATAATATTAATAATAATAATAATGGTAATAACAACAACAATAATATTACCTTCAAGATTCAATAACAATAAATGTTAATACCATTCCCACCTAAGACCATGTATTTATTAAAATATAATCTAGTTATTAAAAATTGTATAACGAATCTATGAAATGTATGATATTAAATGGTATAACAAATATATTACATTTAGATTATTGATTATCAATGCTCAAGACAAATATCCCAAAACTTATTAAATACAATTTAATGAAATTCCATGAAATAGTTTGCTTTAGTTCTGACAGTTTTGTCGTCTGAATTAATATGACAAATCCAGAAAACGAGTGGAAATTTGATGGTTTCCACCACATAACTACACTGATTCTGCCTGTAGTGTGGCAACAAAAATCTAGATGGCTCAGTCTATTCAGCTGTAAACACATAATATTGTTGTTTAAATTGGTCAGCACATGCCCAATTCCCTCAAATCTTCTCACATTATTGAATGTCGTGTAAATGATGTTCTACAAGAATAACAATAAGCTGCCAACTGCAGAAAAACAAGGAATGGCTATATGTGTGGTGGAGGTGCTGCTGGTAGCGGTTATGGTGTTGGTGGCTAGTGGGTGGGAGTGGTAGTTTAGTTTTGGTGGTAAATGAATGTCTGTATTAAGTCTATCACTTAAGTGTTCATAAATTTAGATGCACACACAGAATAATGTAGTCCTAGCTATGCTATGACCAAATATTTAATTTTTTAAAAATGGTGGAAGGTTCAGATCTGAAATATTTTGATTATAAGCCTGCCAGAAGAAGACTTACCTGTGGACTAAACAACACCTATAAGAATTAACAGACTTATGGAATATTCTTGTCACAAGATAACATTTTAAGTTCCCATGAAATCTCACCTGTTCTACTACCTTTGATTACATATTTTCTATAACACCTTACCTGTTGTTCTACTGTGACACCTCAGCACTTGCTCTACTTTGACACCTTATTTGATCTACTTTGGATATCTCACCTGTTGCTTGACTTTGACAACTCACCTGTTATTTAGGAGGATTACTTAACAAGTTAAAATTAATGGAAGCGCTAAACCAATTCCTTTTGTAGTGGGATTCCTGTTGTTGTTGTTGTGGTGGTGGTGGTCGTCGTCGTTTTGGTGGTGGTGTCAGTGGTGGTTTAGCTGCAGCCATTGTTTTGTTTCAACTCTGCTAAGAAATATTTCACTAAGAGGTTTTAGATTATTCACAGATTGAAAAAATCTGACCAAATAGAAATGAAGACGACCAAAGACAAATAATTCAAAACACAAAACAATGGCAATTGCAAAGAAACACTCACATACATATATATGCATACGTACATATATAAATACATATATACTTATGTCTACTATACACTCTTCTAGACTTGTGATTACCTGTGTGTGTGTGTGTGTGTGTGTGACGTCCTATAACTGTCTGTCTACTTTTGCAGGGTCATCCTTGTTGCTGTCACATGTGAGTGAAATAACTTTCCATGTTAAATCCGATTTTATTTGTTCCAGGAAAATTGCAGAAGAATGTTACTGAGGTTTAAAGTTTAATCAATTTTACCTAATCAGAAAACAGGATTTGAAAGCTAGCCTTTACTGCATGATAGCTGGTATCTTTTGTATGATACCTATCACAAAATGAAAGCAAAATCATTAGGAGGAGGAATTTTTATGAAACAAATTAAAGCAAAGCCTTACGATGAGCAAAGTTGTAAGATCTTTTGAAGTTTTAATGAATAAAGTCATGTGAAACGGTCACACAGACATGTAAATAATTGGAAAAATAAAAAAATGCTAAACAAAATTTTTTTGGTGAAAAATTGCACAAATCTGTCCTAATGAAGACGCCTATCTGTCAGGGGAGGCATGCTCTGACATGGAACAAATAAAAATTTATATACGACATTCTATTGTAAAAATTGCCTGGCAACGACGGGCTATTCTGTTAGTATATATATATATATATATATATATATATATAT
>NC_068997.1:56439464-56454464 GCF_001194135.2 Octopus bimaculoides | reverse complement strand
CCATTTGTATAAATGTGAATTTATAATCAAGATAGACAAGCTTCAGGTTTTGAAGCAGCTGTCCACAGACAGTCACCTTCTCATTGGTTTTGGAAGCTGACTTCAATGATAATACACAAGTTTACCTTTCTGTCCCAGCAGGCTTGTAGTATCTGCAATTTATATAAGTTTTAATGGGCATGTTGCACCAGTACTACTTGCATTGATATTCAATAACTGATGTATTCTTAAATTTTCTATCTTGGGACAGATTTCTTTATGGGCTGTGTTGTGTGTGGTCTAAGTATCAACATCATTCTGCAAAGAGTGGTAAAACCTTCATGAAGATTTTGTGCAGCTGCTTCCACAGACATTTGACATTATCACGTAAATACATGCATGCATATATTTATGTATGCATCTATGCATATTTGTGCAATCATATACTTGTATGCATGTTTGTGTGTATGATGTATGTATGTGTGGGTGTATATATATATATGTATGTGTGTGTGTGTGTGTGTGTGTGTGTATACATGTGAGTTATATTTCTCATTCATTAGAATTTTAAGACCATAATGGAGTGTCACCATTTAGCCAAAGAGAAGGGAGAGAAATGGTAATATTTAGGGAACCCACTTTCCTAGAATACAAATTAGCAAAGCTGAAATTAACATAATGCAATTTAAATGTGAACCTGCATCTACATGTCTGTGTGCTTGCACCTGTATCTGTACATGTGTGCGTCAGTGTGTACATGTATGGTGGTGCATACATGATGGTGTATGTATGTGGTTCTGTGCATTTAATCATTAAACGTGAGAAATTCTCTCAACATATTCCTGTCCTTCTTCAGTCATTAAGCTATTACTGGATCCGTTGTCATAGGAAGCACAGGAACATATAGTCACTACAGGAGAAAACCTATGTTTAGACACACAAACATAGACACACACACACACACACACACACGTGTGTGTCCTCAATCAAATCGTCCAACCCATGTTATAGGATACACATAGAAAATTATATCCAATAAAGTAATATAAGTAGTTAAAAAACCTACTATAAAATACAATAAAATTAGTTGAAAAAATATTTGAAAAATCTATATAACTTACCTGTTATTAGTCTGTGGGGAAAGAAGATATTCTTAATCAATGCTACACGTGTTTATCAAGGCTATACATAATACATAAATCCACCAGTGCGTCCTCACGCTATTTATCATATTGTTATTATTATTATTTACGGATCAAAGTTAAAATACATATTATAGGTCATATTAAATAGACAAATAAGAATATGAATAAAAATATATTAAAATATGTAAATTACAAATATATTTTTAAAAATTAAAAATTAACCACCTAAATTACAATACCAATATATATATATATATATATATATATATATATATATGTATATAAAATGGTAAACCTAAGGAAACCCTCAACGACTATATTATGAACACATCAAATCCTACAACCTATATATATAAAGATAACGGGAATTAATAATTTAGTGTAAGATTTACCCCTATCTATACAAGTATAAATTACCATTTTTTTAATGTCAAACGTAAGTTAATTGTATCTAAAAAGATTATTTAGTAAAAACCATTTTATACGTTATAAATTTATTGAATAAAACTAGTAAAAAAAATTAACAAATGAAGAATACTTATCGACATAATGTTCACTCCTTTTTCCTGTGTAAATGGCTGCTCCTCCTGTCATGTGCTAAGGTTATCCTGAAATAGGAGTTGCAGTTCTATTAGTAAAATCCCAAATTTGTAATAATATTATAAATGATACTGTTTACATTGCATTAGTAAAGTGTAAAATAGTAAAAGTCCTGATAACCTGGAATACTTATTCCCTAAGATTTTAAAAATATTCATATATATATATGTGTGTGTATGTATATATAGAATTATTGCATGTATATGTGTGTGTATGTGTGTCTATATACATACATCTACATACACACATACCCTTATATATATATATATATATATATATATATGCATATATGCACACATAAACGCTTGGATGGAAGGATAAGACACTAATGTATCTCCTAGTATCAGAAATTAAGATATCCATCAATCAAGCAGGATGCAGGTGTGGTAGAAGGACTGGGGGTGGAATGTATTCATAGTACCTTGTTAAATTTCACTGATTGTACCCTGGGTACCTGTTTCCTACCACAGCCTTGGATTCAATAAATTATTGTCAATAAAATTTGGTTGATAGGTAATGAGTAAA
This sequence comes from Octopus bimaculoides, assembly GCF_001194135.2. Taxonomy (NCBI): domain Eukaryota; kingdom Metazoa; phylum Mollusca; class Cephalopoda; order Octopoda; family Octopodidae; genus Octopus; species Octopus bimaculoides. Next base: position 56,452,215 of record NC_068997.1, on the reverse strand, counting down.
ATCTGCAGAAAAACAATCATTGTTGCTCTTAATCTGTTGCTGGATTAAACACCAAAACTCATCTCTTGACTGCCTGGAGCAGAGTCCATTTTATAGCAAGTATTTGGATTGGATCAACCAGGAGGATAACTCCCCACCCCATGCTTTCTAACACATTGCTCAGAATACCTGAAAGGAGTAATTTGAGCTGTCCCCCTTCTTTTGATTAAATCATTAATCAGTAATCGATCCACCACACTTCCTCTTAAGGAATAATGTAAAATTAAGTGTATATCCACAACACAATAAAAACATCAGAAAGACCTTTTAGTTGGTAGCTCACTATCCGAAATTCACTCAAAAACCTCACATCGATAAAATCCATTTTGCAATGTCAAACTAGGAGTACAAAAAAAAACAAATTACTTTTAAATAAAACAATACAAGTCTACAAAGACACTTTTATATTTATTCATCTGTAAGGTGACCTAAACCATATCAGTTTTTCCTTGCAGCGTCAAAAACCAAATAGGTTTAAAGTCTTACAAGCTCTGCTATTTACGACAACTGAATGTTTGATAAGTTCCTACTTTTGACCTAATCCCATAAACATTTTATAGAACTTTAGAAAAATATTCCATCAAAAATTAAAAGGGAATAGTGGCAGGTTTTATCCTTATATACACTAATGTATATACATGTGTGTAAATGTATGTCTGTATGTGTGTGGGTGTGAGTGTATGGATATAAATATTGTCAAGACTTTATAATAGCTGGATACTTTATAATAGCTGGATACCTTATAACATGAATCACACCCATTCCTCTATAACCATATTGCCTTGGCATCAATCAGTCTAACCCTGGTTTTGAGTCTACAGATAAAAAATAAATAAATAAATGAGGAAGTAAAAAAGAAAAAGTGATTTTACCATTATTGCCATTTGAAAAAAACTTATAGAAATATATATAACAAATAACAAAAATGGGAGGAAAAAAGAAATTTTAAGTAGTAAAATATGAAAATGATCAATATATTTTTAGTAATGCTATCAACATAATATGATCTTAAACGATTAATACCACCTTCCCGATAGGAATTCATTGTTCCTTGCTCTTTAAAAATTCCCTTCTTTCTCCTTGCTTTTTTAAAACATTTTTGTTTTGTTTCTTTTACCAAGTTGTTTTTCTTCCATTATAGAATTTCTCTTTAAAGCTTTAAGCAATTCATTCTTTCATTCATTTATTTATTTATAAGTTAATTTATTTTTTCGTCCGTTGATTTGTCTTATGTTCTTTCCTTCTTTTTTTCTTTCTCTGTCCTTCATTATTTTTGTTTCATTTCGATGCATTTATACACTTTTAAAAATGAAGTAGATTTCAATTTTTACACTTGTCGTATTGATGGAATATTTCATCCTTATGTAGTAAAAAAAAACAAAATGAATAAAAACAACCCTTCAATTATTATTAATAATAATAATAACAATAATAATAATACATAAGTTATAACAACAATAATAAATGATAAATAATAATTATAATAATGATAATAATATAATACAAAATAAATAACAAAATATGGTAATAACAATGAAACATAATGATAATTAATAGCAGCAGCAGCAGCAGTAGTAGTAGTAGTATCGGCGGCAGCGACGATGACGACGAGGACAGTGGTGGTGGTGGTGGTGGTGGTAGTAGATGTTAAAATAACGACAATAATAATAATAATGATATGAGCAACTCATTGTTGTAATTGTAGAAGAAGTGTAAAAGAAATATTCAAATTTAAAGTTGCTTTATTGCTGATAAATTTTTCTTTTGTTTCTTCCTATTATTTGTTGTTTTTTTACCTCCTCCTTTTTCTTCTATATATTGTTATATTTCAACATTTCTTTTTGTTTTTTTCATCTTGAATATTAAATGTTGTTTTGCAATGGACTTCATTTTTAGAATCATTATTTCAATTCTTAGACACAATGAAATTATGCAGCCTCATTTGTTAAGAATTAAACTCGTTATTTCCAACAACATTCAGTTGTTCAACGAAAGACGAATGAAAAGATAAATAAAAAATAGAAATATCAACAAAAAGACAAAAAAAAATTATTATTTCCAAAGACTGATCAATATCTTTTAACAAGTGGTAAAATAATATTTCTGTTAGTAACAGACAAACTCATGATTATTTAGAACATAATGCTAACATTCACGACATTTTTGCGCTTGATAATATCACCATTGAGATTATTCTATAAGCCACACTAATGAATTCTTTATTTGTTGGACATTAATGAAGATAATTTGACGGTGAAGTCCAGTCTCTGTACTCATAAAAATCCTGATTCAATAATAGCATCTAATCTCTGTTAGATATTTCCTGTAGAATCATCCAGAGACGATGGTAAAAAGCCTGTTAGACGTCTGCTAATTCTATCCTGGTTTGAAGTGAAATGCCTTATATGGAATGTGATACAAAGTGACACTTTTGCCTTCTGGCATATTCTAAATACTGTCCAGAAAGGCGGTGGCTGCCTGATTCTCCATTGGAAAAATTAATGTATAACTGGCTGAATACTCCACAGACATGCATACCCATCATGTAGTTCTCAAGGCGATTCAGCATGACACAGAATGCGGCAACTCATTTTTGCCAGATGAGTGGAATGAGAAATAAAGAGTCTTGCTCAAGAACACAACATACTGCCAGGAATCGAACTCATGATCTTATATTCACATGTCAAATGCCCAAACCACTAAGCTGTGTTTATGAATGACCTGAGCAAGTTACAAAGTTCTCTACTTGCAGATAAATTCTTCAACCTGTGGCATTTGAAAGGCTTTTAGGAATTAAGCTACTTAATATGAAGGTAGCCACCTCTTTGATATCTTGTCTGAGTGAAGTTTCATGTAAAGCTTATAAGGATGAAGGACACCTCCAGCATCTCAGCCTCGTCATTGTTCAAAAGAATGCTGCGTTTTGGTTTGCTTCTGGTGAAAAAGCAAAAACAATAACAGAAAAAAAACGTTCTTTCTTGTATATCAAATGTCACATAAAGATAAATTATGATATCATATGTCCCTGCTGCTACAGGTCATGTCATAAGTCCAGTACTCGTAACAGCAGTAAATAGATGCTTCATAAGTCATGCTATCACAGTGCCACTAACTGGACACAAGTCCTGCTTTGCCAGTCAACAGTTAGATACATCATAAGTCCTGCTGTCATAGTACTGACATTTTATTTTCTTTGTCCAAAAAGGTGTTGTATACAAAGATAATGCATTTATATTTGTCTATACATACAGTGTTTGCCAAAATCTCTAGATTTGTTTTACAGTCCAGTATAGCATTGAAACAATACAAATCTTTAAACATCATTTTCCTTTCAATGTCCACTTGTCCTTGCTTGCAGGAGTCAGATGAATGCATTGAGGCAAATTTTCTATGGCCAGATACTCTTACAGTTGTAAACCATCATCTGTTTCGAAACAATGACATGTTCTTCAACTTCCAGAAAATTACTTGCATCACCAATTCTCATTTTTCAACCAATGATTAATTAAATGCTTTGTATTAACAAAATAAATTAAAGGATATAAATTTGGATGGAGGAAGCAGTTGTGAAATAGATCCCATTATTTGCCTGGTACTTTTTGTATCAATCTTGGAACATTTGAAGGCAAAATCAACATCGACAAGATGTGAACTCAGAACTCTAAAGGCACGTAATTAAACGTTGCAAGACAATGAGAAAATCTTGCCCACAGCACCAGTAATTCTACCCTCATCTCCTACATGGTCACTTATTAAAATATTATGGTAATATTAAAAGCACATGGAGAGGTTAATTGCCCAATCATTGATTTCTTGTGAAATGATCATTCATTTCCCAATGACACAATTTGGCAGGATCATTAGAGCATTAAACTAAACACTTTACATCTCCTACCACCCCGACTCACACCACCCACACTGTTTTTTTTAATTCAAATTTAGTGAGGGATCAACTTTCCATTATTCCATTCCATCTCTCTTACATTGTTCCTCCCTCTAATTACAACAACAACAATCTCTCATCCCCAAAACCCATAATTTGATTTGCAATTTCAAAATAATGATCTTATATCACTATTTTTAATTACTTTTATTTTTTATCCAATTTAAATTTGGAACCAATGAAAGAATGATAGAAAATGCTAGAAATAGCTGCTAAATCTCTCAAATTACATTCCATCTTCTTCATCATCATCATCATCATTTCACATTCTCTTTCCATTCTGACATAAGATGGACAAACGCAAAATCTAACAAGAGGAAGGAACCCTGTTTTAGTGAGTGGTGCATGGGTCTCTACTCACAGGATGTTTGTGGAACGGTTGGTGTTGTTAAGATGTTGTTGTCATTGAAGTGTTGGAAGTATTGTGGAATGTTGTGGGATGATGTAAATTTGTAATTTCAGGAAATGTGAAAGATTAAATTTCACTCTAATTTAAATTTCTGCTATTCTCATGTGTTGTTGATCTTTTCATATTTTAGTTTCATTCTGCAGGTGAGAATTTGAAGCAGAACATTTTTGTTTGGAATAAAAAATATAGACAAAACATTAAAGAGAATTCTAAGAAAATGTGCCATGTTTCTGTCTTCTCAATGCTTATTAATGAACGAAATGGTTTTGTCCAAGAATTGAAGCTATTTCACTGCTTCTGTTTTGCTCCTTTTAAAAATGGTTTCAAATTTTTTAGGAAGGACTAGTACTTCTTTTATCAGCCCTGAGAGGATAAAAAGCTAATGTTGACCTCAGCAGAATTTGAACTTGGGATGTAAAGAAACATGCCTGAATGTCATGAATCACCTTTTAGTTTAATTCTCTGGTCTTTCTATCACTCGCTTGCCATTTCTCTCCTTGAATAATAATAAAAAGAACAATCAAAGAAAAGCCAAAACACAAAAAATAAAAAAGAAGCAACAAATTATTCCAACAAAATAGAGAAAATGGTATTGTAAACATCAATATAAGAATCGGGTGGAATCATTAGATGAAGAGGAAATTTCTTCAGAAAGATTGTCATTGTTTAACTGTCATTTATTAAGTTTATTTCAAAAACCCTTCCAGTTAATATGGCTTTTTAAAAGACTTAACTGCGTACGCATTCCTGTTTGGTGCCACCGTTTTAAAAGAGATTCACAATATAACTGTCAACCTTACAAATAAATAACCTTTGTAAAAGTCCTTCACCTCCTTGCTCTGCCTTCCCCTGTGGCTTTTGACAAATTAAGTTCTCTAGTAATTTTATTGTAGTACTTCTTTCTGCTTTTGTGTTCGTAAATATCCATCAACAATGGAAGGTTTTACAAGATTTTGCAGAACTTAATTTCAGTTACAGGTAAGAAAATAAAGACATATGAATAATGATAATAATAAATATATACAGTGAATGTCTTTGTCCTAGGTAGTGGGAAGACACTCAGCAAGAAATGGAAACAAAATTGAGAGAAGACAAACCCATAATGATGATGATGACGACAATGATGACAACAGCAACAACAATAATGAAAAAAATGTCCACAATCATGATGATGATGATGATGATGATTGTGATGATGATGACGACAACGATGCTGATGATAGAATTACTTTCTTTTCACCATGAACTCAGCCACTCTTGTATAAATAAAGGTGTGACAAATTTTATGTGATCCCATGTTATTAACATTGCTATTTTCTCTAATGAGTTTGTATGTGTTTGTGTTGGTGTGAGTGATTGTAATAATTATTTATAACAAAACAGAGAGAATATGGATGGTAATTCAAAGTAACACACTTGTCAATGTTATCAAGTGGTTGTCTTGAGACACCAATCATCATTTGTTACAGAAAGAACGCTGCTTCACACATACATTCACATTCTTCTCTTGTACACACACACACACACAAACATTTACATACCTCCCTTTTACATACACACACATATACTCATACAGAGTTGAAATGCTGTTTGATTTTTTTTCACCATATCATCCCACTACCAGCTTGCCATCGCCCCTTCCTTCCTTATTCATCTATCACCCCTTCCTTTCCCATTCAGATGTTGTGATGGAGAAACATGCAAGAGTATTATTATAGTAGATTATTATTATTGTTATTATTATTATTATTATTAAGCTAATACATGTTAATTTGATTAGCAGGAATGTTACTTTGAGTGACCACCATTCTACTCAAATCTCAAGAATCATCCGTAGGATTCTTGCAGAATATAGGAAGGTATTTCTCTGTGGGTCACCACACAGGTCTCCATTCCAATTCTTCTCACTCTTTTAGGTAGAATTTTGGGTGTTGTGCCAAGTTCACCAGTTTCAACAGGAATAATTATTGTCTTAGTCGTCCACAGTCTTCTCAGCAACCAGGATAGATTCTGAGAATTCTCGATTTTTTTCACTATCAACTCTCCTATCAGAGGGAATTGCAAATCTCTGATCTTACACAGTTTATTTCGTCCTCTTTAATCATATTGGGTCTTGTTGCTTTAATAGTGCAGTAAGTTTTTATGGGGAATTCCCACAAGATCCTGTAATTCTCAAGATAAAACTACAAACTCTAAACGTTGCTTATTCTTGTGATCACATATAATTCCTTTGTATTACAACACCATGATATGGCACACTGCCATTTTGTAAAATGTGTGAAAGACTGGCTTAGAGCTAATGCTGTAACTCTGTTGGGTAAACGGTCCACATTATCTCCTGAACTGAATGCAAAAAAGAATCTATGGGACCATATATGTAAAAAGAAGTTTGCTTCTCAACCACATGGTTCCAGGTTCAGTCCCACTGTGTTGCACCTTGGGCAAGTATCTTCTACTATAGACTCAGAAGGACCAAAGCTTTTTGAGTTAATTTGCTATACTGTATAGAAACTGAAAGAAGCCCTGTCATGTATGTGTGTGTACATGTGTGCGTGTTTGTCCCCCACTACCACTTGACAACCGGTGATGGTCTTTTTACATCCCCATAACTCAGCAGGCTAGTAAAAGAAAACATAGAATAAGTAGTAGGCATTAAAAAAAAGGTCAATTTGTTCATCTAAAATTCTTCGAGGTGGTGCCCCAGCATGGCCACAGTCTGAAGACTGAAGGAAGTATATATATATATATATATATATATATATAAAAGAAATTATATGAAACAAAGAAAATTTATAATGCTTCATCAACTTTGGATTTAAAAGAAAATACATCACAAGTTTAGAGACAGGACACAATCCCAAATTACTTTAAAGACCTCTCTGAAAGACTCCTCTACAGCATTGTGTGCTGGGGGAAAAGTGGGGAGCATACTGAGTCCTGAATGGAATAACATAGCATTTAAACTTTTGTAAGCTGTTCTTTAGTTATCTGCTTCTTTTCTATGTCATCATTTACGTTAATTAAAATCTCCCGTTTTGTCAGTGTTTGCAAAATATTGACCAGAATTATTCATTTATAAACACATTTACTTACAACAGATGCAGAATCCTATCTAATGCAATTTTAAAGGAGTTAATGTAAGCAGATAAACAATTAACCAAAGCTGTTGAATTTGTCAAATTTTAATGCCATTAAGTACCACACTGAAATATTTCATTATTTAATTTTGTGCAAATGTCACACTGTTTAATAGGATTAAGGGAAATATCTGCACAAGAATATAATACATATAATCATACCCCTGTTTAGATAGAGGGGAGAATTTTTTGATGCATAACTACTCAGCTATTTTTTCCCCTTGCGTAAATATATTCTTCCTGGGCACAAATATGTGTTCAGATACATTATACACACATGAACAAGAATAAAGAATATGAAGAGATGGGTTTATGTGAATTTTACCCGGATAATCTTTTAACAATTTGTGAATCTAATACATGCAAAAGCAGCTATAAACTAAATCTTGAATTATATCAGTGTTTTATATAGAATTCATAGAGATATGAGTGTGTGTGTATACATACACATATCTGAATGTTGTAGATAAAATAGAGATACAGGGGTGTGTGTGTGTGTATAAAAGCATCATATGAAAGCTACAAATTTAAAGAGCATGTTAAATATTTATATTTTAGATACGAAAGTATTTTTATTATATGAGTGTGTTTGTGTATGTATACATACATATCAAGATACACATGTACACACATACATACCACACACGTGTGTGTGTGTGATTAACTTTGCATATTGAAATCTATTTTATTTTGTTTATGCTTTCATTTCTATTGAGAGGCCATATTTGGTCTTAAGGCTTTAAGTCATAAATCATTCTCTTTTGTTTATTTTGTGTATCTCGTAAGTTTGAATCTAGAAAATTTGCAATTTCCTTCTCTCTATATTAACATTGTCATAATGTCTCACTAAAAATTCTATAGAAACTTCTCCATCCACAGATTCTCAAATATGCAAGTAGCAAGTGATACCTTCACACAAATAAATGCACCAACATTCTTCTTTTACAAACCATTCTCCCCATAAATATTTCCCTGCAGCATTCAACTAAAATTACTTTTGACTTTTATGGTACCAACCCACCACAGGTTGCTCCTGGTGTTTTAATACAAGCTTTTTCATTAAACTCATCTTAATTAAAGCTTTCAGCAAAATTTCAAGGTAACTCATTGAATTACACAGAAATGAAAATAAAATTATAAAAATTACAAAATTATAAAGAAAATTTTAAATTTATACACTTTTAACACATACGGTTCTATACTTAAGAGATGAGGAATTATGTACATTACTTACATTATTAACATTTGATGGATATTTGTCCTCATCTTGTTTGTTGTTAACATAGCGTTTCGGCTGATGTACCCTCCAGCCTTCATCAGGTGTCTTGGGGAAATTTCGAACCTGGGTTCTCATTCCTAAGGTATTTTTCATTGTTACTATCATTATTATTATTATTATTATTTGGGTCACTGCTTGGAATCAAACTTGGAATTTTGGGGTTAGCAGCCCGCGCTCTTAACCACTACGCAATATGCAAGACTGCTAACCCCAAGATTTCGAGTTCAATTCCAAGCAGTGACCTGAATAATAATAATAATATTGAAAAATACCTTAGAAATGAGAACCAGGGTTCGAAATTTCCCCAAGACACCTGATGAAGGCTAGAGGATATATCAGCCGAAATGTTGTGTCAACAACAAACAAGATGAGGACAAATATCCGTCAAATAAAAGAGAGTTTTTAAACAATTACCCGATTTCATTGAAATATAGTTTATTGAGGAGCACCTTGTACATCATCATCATCATCGTTTAACGTCCGCTTTCCATGCTAGCATGGGTTGGACGATTTGACTGAGGACTGGTGAAACCGGATGGCAACACCAGGCTCCAGTCTAATTTGGCAGAGTTTCTACAGCTGGATGCCCTTCCTAATGCCAACCACTCAGAGAGTGATATATATATATAAATATATATATATATATAAATATATATATATGCATGTGTGTGTGTGAGAGTGTGGTGATATACAAATATACACAACACACACATTATTACATGGGAAATAAGGCTGAGAGTGTCGTTAGTAAGAATTAAACTAAACAGGAAATGAAATTTGTGTTTGTTGGAGTGAATAATTCCCAGTTTTCAATTTTAACACTTTGAGGAGAGGCATGAATATTGCTACATCTTTTTCCTTTCTCTCTCTCTCTCTACAAAACTCTCTCTTTCCCTTTCTCCTCTCTCTCTCTCTCTTTCACACACAATCACCCACACCTCTTTCTTCCAAATATTTAAGTCGCAATGCCAAACAGACAGTTAGTTACGATAATATCTTATCATATTTTGGCACACTTTCTCTATTTCAACAAAAATGAACCAAACTGTTGCAATATGTTGACACGTCTTCATTAATAAATTCCTGCTGCTGTGAGGCAGTAACAGATAATTGTCTACTCATTACATTCCACTCTTCAGTATAATTATACGATACGTTCTTCACATTTATTATTCTTCAAACATTTGTCAAATTCATTTTAGAATAATGCGTCTGGCTGAGCTTCATTTGACAAAATCTCCCTTGGTGATTATTCCAAGATTCTATTTGTTGATATCTTCTTTGAGATGACAGTTAACTGTTACCTTGCTGCTGGTTACATCACATCTTTTAGAAAACTGACATCAGTGGTCCCTTGCTGTTGACAGTCAAGTGTGGGATTTTCTATGCTTTCCTAGCTTGAAGAATTTCAGATTTTGGATCATTGTGGTTCAAAATATGGCCATATAACTTCTTTCTTCGTCTTCAATTCCACCAGGCAAAATATACAGGATTCACAGGATATTTTGTTGCCTTTTACTTCGGTTTCAGTCTCAAACAAAACAGTGGCCATTATTCTGAATTGTAGTCTAGAACTCTATGATCTCACACAAGTATATATAAGCACACACACACAGCTCTCTCTCTCTCTCTCCCCCATTTTCTCTTTCTCTCACACACACACACCTACAGTATTTTAGGATTTATGATCACATCTATTATGACTTGTGATATAACTTCATCTATTGTGACTTGTGTCCACATAAACACCCCTCCCTCTGTTGGTTTGAGTCACAATTTATGGTTGGATTTTTCCCAATAGTCGTAATTGTTTTCTCTGTCTGAACATTCGTACATGTTTTTTCTGCTTTCTTGGTCACAGGTGTCATGGTCAACCGTCACAATATAGTAAAATGGTGGACAAATCTTTTGAGATTTGTAGGGGTCTGATGATCATAAAGTTTTCCACTTTGGTTCAATTCATTTTGGCGCCTGAAATTTATTTTGCCGTGTTCAATCGCAGTTATTGTGATTGGATGATTCGCTTTTAATCATCATCAAAAATAGATTTCACCTTTCTCTGATCACACATTACTACAAAGGACCATAAGTAATAGTTATAATGATTTAAAAAGCATCAAAACAAAGACAAAAAGCAAATAACAGAGCAAATTACGAATATTACTGCTTGATGACCATTAAATGGTTAGCAGAATTGCCTTTTGATTGCTGGCTTCATAGCACCATTGAAATATTGAAATACCAAAAAAATCAAATCGATATTTGAAGTTTTAAAATTACGTTCACTCCGCTGCTGCTGCTGCAACTTGAATTATTTGAAAGTTTTAATGATAGATTTTATTTCAATTTTAACGACTACATTCTTACAGCCTACAATATTAATGCTACCCTTGTCATCATCATCACCATCATGATTACCACCCTAACCGCCAGCTGCTTCACCACACCATTCACTACCACCCTTCCTTCACATCAGCATCATCATTATCCTCATCATCACTATTATTCTTCCTTTCCTTATCATCATCATCATCACTATCATTATTATTATTATTGTTGTTGTTGCTTTTGTTGTTTGTGTTCATCGTTACTATTATTGTTATTATCATCATCATCATTGTTATTGATGTTGTTTTAGTTTCTATCGTTATAATTATTTAGCTTTATTCACTTGATAATTATTTTTAAAAGTTACAGCAGACAACAATCTCGCAACTTATCCTTTCTTTTCTTCTTTTTCTAAAATTTTCCTGTTTTTTCTTTTTTTTTTTGTAACATTTTTACAAATGTTTCTAACACACAAGGAACATTTTCAACTGTCAATTTCATATTTATGGTATTGTTTCAATCATTTTTATATCTATTTTAATTATTTATTTTTTTCATATTTTATTTTTCCCTCTTTATCCCAGAAAATTATTTGACTTGTCTACTATAATTCAGTTGAGTCATTAATTTCAGAAAATGATCTTATATTTAATACCAATATGAAGCAAGCGAATTGGTAGCACCATTTTGACACATCTAGCAATCTATTTCTGTCATGACACATTATGTATGGCTAATTGCATCCTATCATTTTTGTGCTCATTAACACATATCAGATGATTAGATTCAATTGCAGGTTGGCTCTATATTTTAGGTTGTCACATCAAATAAGAATCGGCAAATAAAATGAAGCTGAAATATCTTTTACAAAACCATACTTACAGGAATCTAACATTTAATCATTTGTACTTGATGGTTCCTCTACTTCTAATCTGAAAGGATTTGAAGAATTTACACATTCACATCTCTCTTTCTCTCTCACACACTTTTTCTCTCTCTTTGAATACATACATACATGTAAACATAAGCACACACGTATATATACACATGCATATATATGTGTGTATAATATGTGTGTGTGTATGAATATGTATGTATACAGATATATATATGTGTGTATATATATATATATATATCATCATCATCATCATCGTCGTTTAACGTCCGCTTTCCATGCTAGCATGGGTTTGATGATTTGACTGAGGACTGGCGAACCAGATGGCTATACTAAGCCCCAATCTGATTTGGCAGAGTTTCTACAGCTGGATGCCCTTCCTAACACCAACCACTCTGAGAGTGCAACAAACAAGATGAGCACAAATATCCGTCAAATGTAAATAATGTACATAATTCCTCATCTCTTAAATATAGAACTGTATAGACAGACAGATAGATAGACAAGATAGGTGTGGCTGGATGCACCCAACATGCGACTATTAAACCACATAGGTTTTAGCTTGAATGCTAATTATCTTTGCTCCATAGTGACCTAATAGTTTCTTTCTACTGATTGCATGTATTGTGTGACATCACGTGTTGCTCAATACTGTTGGAATGAGGGAACTCCGTGTTATGACCATGTTATCTTCTCTTATTACATACATACACGCACACAC
>NC_068997.1:56437577-56439454 GCF_001194135.2 Octopus bimaculoides | reverse complement strand
ATATATATATATCAGATGTGACTCCAGATCATCAGCATCACTCAGGCTCATCACAAATTTCGCATAAGACACTTGCCTGCTCAAAGAATTTCATGTTTCCCACTTTATCTCTAGACCCAAATGGCTTGTTTTTTTTTATATCTAGCACTATGTCTTTCTCCATTTCTAAGTTAAGGGAAACATAAAGCAACCCAGCAAAACACAACTGATCCTTACCCACAGATGCACAGAACAACAGCAATCGTATAAGGACAGCAAAGTGCACAACAAACATCAGGGATCTGACTGTCACCTGTACTCTTGATAAGAGATGCCAGTTAGTCTTTACAGCTGCCAGGCTCGTTTGTATAAGCCCAAGTTGCCGGATAATCTTTCGTTCCTTTAATAATATTGTAGAACAGAAACTTTTCATAGATTGGAATTTAAATCCTAATCTCTACAGGAATTTATTGTTTCAAGAAAACATTGAATTACTTTTAATTTTTACAATTATAACAACTCAGGCTGTAACTTCTAAGCCCAAGTCAGGCATGTGTGAACGATGTCGAGAGAACGGCTGCTACAAGCGATATTTTGACACAGATGCTGAACAAACATAAATAAACTGTGACCAGGCTCAATAAAAGGAGCTCGGGTTATTGACTACATTTACATACTTGAAGTCAATTTCGTTTTTGTCTTGCTATTACATGTTTTATTATGAACTCCCTGAAGAGAAATAAATGAGGAACCCAAACAGCTCTTTCGTATTTGTGAAAGGACTATCATGTATTTCGAAACATATATGTAGGAATTAAAGGAACTTTCATTGACATGCGTTTTGCTCCATTTATTATTATCCATATATATATATATATATATATATATATATATATATATATAGTAATAATATTAGGAAATAAAACATTTATTCCAGCCTTACAGGCAAAAATCGGTATATTACACCAGGTTTCCTAATATAATATATATATAACTAATTTAGGGACGAACCACCACTCTACATCCCAGTCAACTCAGAACCCGTCCAAATCCATGCTTAATATATCTAAGATTTTAATCTAAAAAATTTAAATTAAATAACATATTACATAAATAAATCATATAAATAATAATTTTAAAAAATCAAATGTCAAATTTATAAATTGGACAGTAAAAATTAATACGATAATATACAGTATGGAAGTATAAATGTAAAAGGATAGTGCTAGTACATAGAATACGCGATTTTCATGGCTGAAATAGGACTATATAAAATCATAAGCAAATTCTGTCCGAGTTCATTAGAACGGGGAAATGATTTTACTCCCAAAATCAGTCACTGTTCAGGTCAAATCCCTAAAATCATTCAAGGAATAAACATAAACATGAGAAATAAAAAAATATATAAATAGACAAAATCTGTAAACTAATCCCTACATTAATATAATTATAGAGTTACAATCTAAAAATATTGAAAAAGAGTATTATAGTAAACAAGGTTAAAACATGGAATAAGTAGATAATAGTAAAAAAATGTGTTAGTGTACAAAGTTGTAAGGAACGACCGTGCGAACTCAAAAAGGAGCAATGGTGACGAATGGAAAAACAGAGGACTCCTTTTATTTAAACGTGTCACACGGTCGAACACAAAATAATATATCGAAGATGATATACATGATATGTTATGCTACGATAACATAGATGACCAGTAATGAAAGACCACAACCGTATTAGATGAATAACAGAGATATTTATTGTAGCGTTAGAATGTATGTCTGTGTGAGAGTGTGAATGCGACATATAAGAACATAATCAAAGACAGGCCGTCGTACAAAGAAAAGTGTGTATGTGAGTGATACATGTGTGAGTTATTACAGCAGATAGAAAGAGTCAGTAAA
>NC_068997.1:56427654-56435666 GCF_001194135.2 Octopus bimaculoides | reverse complement strand
GTTAAAGAAGATTTTTTTTATTTTTGGTTGGTCTGTGACAGTCTGTCATGGTTCACTGGTTTTGTGCACATCTCTATGTGTGTGTGTATATATGTGTGTTTGTGTCCGTGGGTGTGTGTGTGCCGTTTTTATTGGTCCCAGAGTTTATTGTGGAATGTGTATATGAGTGTGTGTTTGAGTGTTTTTTGTGTCGGTAGGGATGTTAGGTGTGTGTACGTGAGACTGTGCGTGTATCTCTTTGTCTGAGTGTGTATGTGTTGTTTTGATCGTCCTTGTGGTGTGTGTGTGTGTGCATTGGTTTCAAATTTTGGTACAAGGTCAGCAATTTCAATGGTGGTGTTAGAGTTAAGTTGATTGCATCGACCCCATCATTCAACTGGTACTCATTCTATCAATCTGAAAATGATGAAAGGCAAAGTCCACCTTGGCAGATTTTGAACTCAGAATGTAAAGATGGACGAAATACCACTAAGCATTTCACCCAGCATCCTAACGATTCTGCCAGCTCACCACCCTACACACACACACACACACACACACACACACACATTAATGTGCATTTTATTAAGCACCATCGCAGCCAAGCCTTAACTGAAGGATCACAGGATAGGTCAATATATTTATGTAAAGTATTACACATATTTATAAAGGGAAAGTTGGCTGTGACTTCAAAGTTTTGTCTTTGGCAAATTTTCATCAAACTATCTAACAAATCCAGATCACAGAAAACCTTCAAAGTCTCTATCAAGTGGAGAATTATGAAAAAATCCAAGCCATATATTAATTGATTTAAGAAATGCAATCTTTTCAAAGCAGAATGATCATGTATTCTTTTTAGATCCAAGAATTCCATGACTTTATTCCAGATCTGAAATTTTTAGCAAGTGCAAACACACATATGTCTTTTTCAAACTTGAGTACACCACCTAGTCTGGATTAAGTGGCCATCTCACAGACTTTGGCATCTTTTCTGTCATATTGTTCTGCATTAATTGTGGTTTCTACAATCTGGGAGGATATGGATCTTGGCTTTCTTGCTTCCTTCTCTTTTCTTCTAGTTTACACTTTTTGCACAAATCTTCTTTGCATTTTTTCTCCTCCCGTTTTTTCCTCATGTTCTCACAGTCCAGCGCCCTGGTTTTGAAAATACATACACCGCATAAACAGTGTCTGAAAAATTACTTGGAGATACTTGTTTTTATAAACCTGCCTATTGCAAGTCTTGTAAAAGCATGGATCTATTATTAGCTGGTAGGTCTTTCGTAATTTGTGTATTTAAATGATATACATACACACACAACAGTTTTCTGCAAAACATATGTCTACCATTCTTCACTCAACAAGCATTCCACTGTATGCATCTATAACTTCTTTGAGTGTTGTTGGTTTTAAAACCAAAGCTTTTGTCATATTTTTCCTATATTTCTCTGATTTTCATCTCTCCATATCTATTCTGACAAGAAATAATTGCATTTGTAATGTCAAGTTGTCTATGATAGTCTAATGCTAATAATTAATGTGTTTTGGAAGCATTCTCTTGGATATCGGAAACAATGTACTGTCTGATGGATGATTAGACCAGGAATTTGGTAACTTTGCATTGCTTACATGGAATTGTTGAACTTAGTATCAAATATAAATAAAGAATATAAATATCTTTGTGTCTATAGACAAGATGCATTATTTATTAAGCTGTCAAGAATGGTGCAATATTCAGATGTTGCCTGCTAAGAATCAACAAGTACTGCCAAAGAATTATTGCCAAAATATAGTGCAGTCTATTAAAAATGAGTTCAGGAATTTAGAAGCAAGAACATTTAATCCACAGACTTATATCAGGTTATGCCACTGTTCTTTCCAAAGAGAATTCATTCTGCAGAAAACAATGGAATTTTCAACTATTTCTAATGCTACCAAAATTTAGCAGGAATTTAAGAATATCTACAAACCAATGATTTGGTTACCATAGCTGATTTTGGGAAAGAATTAAAGTTGGAACTTTAAATATGGAAAAACAGCTAAAATCAAAGGTCTTAGAGTAAACTTATCAAAGACCATGGCTTTAGTTTGAAAGAAAATAAGATTCTGCTGTCATATAGAAAGGGACCATGTTTTATCTGCAGAAATGGAGAAGGTAGGAAATCTATGGCGTGTATACAAAGTAGGCACAAATAAGTAACCAGTGGAAGTTGTCCTGAGAAGAAGAGCTGACCTGTAACAAATGAAGAGGGGTTGGAGCTGTCCTAAGGCATGGGCACACTGGGATGTCCACCACAAGGCATTGGTTTTTGCACTTTACTGTTTATGAGTGGGGTCTAGCTGCATTGTTCTGTTGGGGACCCTGTAAATGGGTTAAAAGGGCCCTGCATCGACTATTAAGTAAACATTTCTGTCCAGAAACCTCTAAGAATTATGAGCCTATCTATCCATATCTGATCTGTGTGTGTGTGTGCACAAATTTATATACATGTATGTGTGTGTGTGTGTGTACACAGATTTATATACATGGATGTGTGTGTGTGTGCACATACTTGTGCATATGTACAAACATTCATATGTTTAGAGATACATTAATATACATACATACATATACATGCATTTATAGATAAACATGCGTGCACACACATGCACATGTTGTGTATAGATGTATTTATACACCCTATCTTCATGTGTGTATACATGCATGTATATGAGTGTATGCACGTGTATATATTAATAAAAGTTTTATCCTATCAGAAAGGATTCAAAATTTCTTATTAGAATTTATATTTTATTTGAAACATTGAAATTGCTTGGCCATCAACGTTTCTAAAACTTACGAACCTCATGTCAAGGAGGAAATGGTTGTTAGTGGCATTTGTTAGTGCAATTTACGGACACAATTATAATAGTTCTGCTACTCTGCCATTAATGACATTCTTATGAACACATCTGAGATTTTTCCTTCAAACATTTAATGATCAGGAAATAGTTTGTCCCTGAAGGGGACATCTTGCATGTGTTGCCACAATATACCAATTCTGTTTTAATGTGAATATTATATTTTGCTATAAATATACCTTCAATAAATAATCTTGAAGTGTTTGTCTTGGGAAATTCTTTATGAAATTCTTTTATTATTAACCAAGTTTCTTTTTCTGTTTAGTTGTGTATTAAATAATAAAATGAGTCACAATGACTTTGTGTTAAATATACATTGGCATCCTGTGAGAACATGCGATTTTTTGGGGGTCTTTTTTTTTTTTTCATAATTATTTTGGGCATTTAGAATGAAATTTTGATATGAAAGGATGATGTAGAAAATAGCCTCATCTTCCATTTTGGTATCCAATATAGTTTAATTAGAGATTTATATTACTCAATGTTTAAATTCAGAAACAAGTAATAACATAAATATAAAACAGAGCCAAGAGTGACCACCACCAACTAATAATGTCTTATGTGCAATGAATTTCCACCAAGTTATATAGACATGGTAACAAATAATGTCCACAGGTGTGTATATGCAGTAATGAATGTACATAGGTGTATATATACAAGGCAGCAATGAATGTCTTTCCAGATATAAGATATTGGTTATAAAATCACAACACAGAAACAAAATTTAGATTCTAGTTAACAAATGAAATTAAAAAAAAAAAACTGTTGTAATTAATTGAACACAATTCTTGCTACTCAATCATGGATGTTAAAATACGCGAGGAGGCAGAAGAGCAAAAAGAAACAAACTGAACACAATAAATAGAAGCTAAAACATATCTCACATACCTACATTCTTCTATTTTTATCGTTTATTTACGAATTTTATTTGCAATTTTCTCATGTACAGGAAAAAAGGTGGTACACATCAAACCATGTAATTCTGTGAGAGAAAAGCACTATGGAAATAAATGTGACCAAAAATCTCAGAAACAACACATAGCATTCACTGGAGTTGTTTTGGTGTAAATATATGCAGTGTGTATGTGTGGTTTCTTATCCATAGAATTGCATATAAAAATGGAGTTGTCAACTTTCTGTTTTCTAACAAATTTGACAATTTTGTATGACTATGTTAATAAATCTGGCAATAATAACATTATTATTATTAATACAACATTCTCCCAATCATTTTTTACATGCTACACAATGGCAATAATGATAACAACTGCCACCAATAATGACTTCATTCAGAAGATTGGACCAGGAATATCTCAAAAGATAAACTGGGTGAAGAACTTAATTGTTTCTAACAGAATAGTTGGGACTAATGATTGAATATGACTGAACTACCAAGATTGTAATAGAATCTATTCCAAAATATGAAATTATGGCTGTCACTCACAACCAGTTCTTCTCCATAATATGTAACAGACCTTCACTAATTAATAAAGGTAGGCAGGTGTTATCATGGACAGACACAGTCTCAACCTTAACCCCCACCCAGTCAACTAAATGTAACATCTACAGTGTTGGAATAGAGAGAGAGAGAAAGAGAGAGGCGCAAGTGGCTGAGTACTCTACAGCATGTGCACCCTTAGCGTAGTTCTCAAGGAGATTCAGCATGACAGAGTATGACAAGGCTGACCCTTTGAAATACAGTTAAAACAGAAAAACAAAGAGAAAGAGTGAGAGAAATTTGTGGTGAAAGAGTACAGCAGGGATTGCCACCATCCCATGCCAGAGCCTCGTGGAACTTGAGGTGTTTTCACTCAATAAACACTCACAATGCTCAGTCTGGGAATTGAAACTGCAATCCTATGATTGTGAGTCTACTGCCCTAACCACTGGGCCATTGCACCTCCACTGTAGTAGTAGTAGTAGTATGGGGACAAGCATTGTAATAGCGCATCACTGCCCCCACCATTTGTTGGTGATTTCCCTACTCCTGCCTGGCAGGGGACACCTTTGCACCTCCCAGACAACAACTCTCCGGCCCTTGGGTCTGTTTTTGGTCCTCAGTGCAGGTGCAGGGAGAGTGCAAAGCCTACCTCGACCTCTCTTAATTGTCTTTCTTATGAAACATAGAGGAATGTGAAATGAAGTGTCTTGTTCAAGAACACAATTCCTGGTCCAGGAATCGAAACCCTGATCTAGTGATTGTTAGGGAAACACCCTAACCATTAAGCCATGGGCCTTCACACAACACAGATAGAAAGAACAAGAATCACAATATATTTCGTATGAACCTTCTACATTTCTGCCCATTGACCAATTCTTCAGAAGTTATCAACATCAGTTTGAGAGGGAAAAGAGCAATGGACCCACAGAAATGACTGTAACTGTTATATTGTCTATTGTCTGCCATGTGACCATGTTCCTAATTACACGAGAGAGAAGACAGCATTTTGTCTTCTAAATTTATTGCCATAAAGTGTTTCTGTTGTTTGCTCTGCTTTATTTTATATCCACAACTTAATATTTCTAACATTTAGCACTGGCAGGATAGGTCATTCTATAAATGTCTAATATTGTGAGATATTCAACCTTTCTGTGAATATTGGGAGTAATAACGAAATAAATGAAGAACATTAGGAATTCATCATTAAAGTTTGACTGCAAATGATATCAGACATGTTAAGCACAAGTCTGTGATGGGAAACCAGAAGCAGGTCACTGGTTAAATACAAATAACAGCAAAAAACACACAGAGCCGGTCATGTGTGTGGCATTGTTTAAGTAACTGAAAGATGCAAAAACACCTTCTTTCTTTCTCTCTCTTTCTCTCCCTCTATCTATTTCTATTTGTTTATTCAGCTCACTTTTTGTAAGAGAAAATACATGCTCCTGATGAGCTGGTAAAGATATGTGAAACTAGTGAACCTATTCTCCATTTTGCAATTGAAAGCTCTGTGTTTTAACCAAAAGTTTTATTTATTGAGCAGAGATAAATATACTTTTACTAAACAAATTCATGTCCATATATAGTTGTTTACTTAGCCACCATCACATTATCTCATCACTTTCGTACTCTAAGCTTATACACACACACACACATACATACACAACATGTATGTATATATATATAAATCTATCTAGCTCTCTACCTAGCTATCTATATCTGTATATATATTTATAGATAAATATAAAATGTATTTATTTACATGTATGTATATATGTGTATATATATATATAATACATATACTGTATATGCCCTCTCTCTTTCCTAGTTTCTCTCCTTTTCTCTCTCTCTCTCTCTTTCCCCTTCTCATATGTATGCATGGATAGCTACATGAATGAGTGAATGGATGGATGATTGTATATGCTTATGGATTGATGGATGAATGGATGGATGGATGCTTTTGATGGTTGGAATGATGGATGTGTGGGTGGAAGAAAAAAAAATAGATAAAGAGATAAATAAATAAACTCACACACACACACATTCAAGCACAAAAGCAATTTAATTCTATAAAAGTGGAATGGTAAATAGGTATTTTCAGGTAGGGACTACTTTAAATGCTCTATTATAAGAGGGAAAAAGGAGATAAGCCGGGAATGTAACAACCCATTTACCGGAGAAAAACCTACCATTATATTGCATTTCCTGTGTATTTATAATTTAAAGAGATTGACACAGAATGGCAACAACTGGATAACTTTATTTTTTTCTATCTAATTCGCTTATTTGCAATTCATGTTTTATGTATCGAATCATAAAATTCCAAGTTTGCAAACTCTGAGTACTATTATTTATTTATCAGTGAACATTTATAAACGTATGCAGATATTTTGTCACAATATAACCTCTGCTAACATATAAAATGGTGTAGGTTTGCTTTGCGTTTTATTTTTGCCAGTTTTTATGCTGCATTTTGTGGTTATTTTCTTAAAGTATTTTCTCATGTGTTAACTGTTATTATGTTTAGTTGATAGGATTAAGGATTATAAAATGTAGGCAAAGGAACTTCTTCTTGTTCTATTGTAGATGTACATATTTACATACAAGTATATGCATTTAACTGATGTTATTATTTGGAAACGAGGATGATGATGATGACGACGACGATGATGATGAGGATGATGGTGGTGATGACGACGATGATGGTGATGATGACGATAGTGATGATGATGAGGATGATAATATCACCAGAATCATTTCTTTACATCAAATGGCACCATATTTTTATATCCACTCTGTGTGATAATTTCCTATCCACTGCAGTATTAGAACTTCATATATACAGTAATGTCATAACTACACATATACTATGAAAATGTCATAGCATGACATATACAATGACAAATGTAATATCATTATATTATCTACTGATATCTCAAAATTTAATATCCACTGAAATGACACAATAGTCCAGCTAACACGGAACGATATGTCTGAAGCACTGCAATGTCATAACTGCCCATCAACTGAATAACAAGAAGCCTTCAGTACAATATTTTCATGATTTCTAATTCACTATAAATTCAAAATCTTCATTTATACCCCTGGTATTTCTTATCTGCTAAAGAAGAACTTCTATTACTTGTCACTTTTATTTCTATATGTAAGAACAAAAAAGATTATATCATCTAATTAGCTTCTTTAAACTCTATTATATTGATGAAGTCTACCAGGCTGAAACATGTTCATAGTTGTCACCCTTGCTTGATAACAAAGATGAGAGGATCCATTTCCAAAGCAAGTAGACTGAGTTTTGGTCAATTACTTTTAATTTATTGAAGTAATCTGCCCTTCACTTTGAGCATTGCTAAATGTTACACACACACACACACACACACACATATATATATGAGAATTTAAGGATTGGAGAAAACGCATGTTATAATTGCATACTTTATTCCTACATATGTTTCAAAGGATTACAACCTGTGTGATCCATAGGGATCTTTGATTTTAAAATTGTAACCTTCTCATCAGGGAAAGCATGGGAATCATCTTAAACGTAAGACATTATGAAAACAATAGATGGATAAGGTTATGACTTGATTCATTTGAAAAAAAACCGTTAGAGAATTGGACGCTGCCGGATAGTGGGTTGGACAACACATACCAATCAATGTGTAAGAGCGTA
>NC_068997.1:56413786-56423786 GCF_001194135.2 Octopus bimaculoides | reverse complement strand
TTTATGAAAATTATATATTTTGGGGTATTTGTTGTCAATTTTTGAAGTATCTTATTATGTTTTATTATTGTTGTTTTCACTATACATATATTTTTTTTCTTGTTTTGTTTTCTTCTTCCCTAATAAGATTACAATTTTTGAAATGCAAGGACAAAGACAGAAATATTTCTAAAAAAATTAGTTTTAGTGAGAAAAAATGTATAAAAATTTATAAAAAGTAAATCAAAAGAATTCCTTAGAGAAAGGGAGAGGTGAGGAGGGAGGGGAGAGGAAAAGGAGAGAGAGAGAGAAAAAGAGGGAGAAAGGGAAGAGAGATAATTGAATTAAAGTATTTTACTTAATTGTGTCTGATGAGTGAGAATGTATTTAGGTGTGGTGTTGTTGATAAAAAGCCAGAATGTTTGGTCAAGATTGCTTGGTTTGTATCTTCTTCCTAACACAACATCTTGGTGTTGCCCAGGCAAAGAGATGGCTGACGTCTTAGAACAAACAAATATGGCTTTGTAGCAGGTGTCAGGTCAGTCTGTGCCACCCTTTTCTTGGATTCTTATTACTTTAGCAGAGGAGGAGAAGGGAGTTAATGGTCTTCATATCAAAGACCTACTACTAACGTGTGCAACTGATTGGTGCTCATTGCACTGAAGACTATGTCTTGAGAGTTGTATGTGCTATGTCATTGGCAACAGCTTGTCTTAATTCTTACCTTCATGTTTTCTTCCTAACGTATGATAAGGTCTGGCTTTGATTTTTGGTTTTAAATAACATTGTAAGCGTGAACAATCCATTATAAGTGAGGGGTCTCAACTGTCAGAAATAATCCATTAGAAATGAGGGGTGTCAGCTACTTCATTTGGTAATGTCATCATATTCCTAAACACACACCAAATTTATTGCTGACAATTTGTTTTGAAAATTACAAAGATTCCTCATTTAGATACAAGCTCCATGCTTGTCAGATTTTAATTGCCTAATTAAACAATTAAGCTGTGGATAACATTGTTTCTTCTGACAATGAAGAAGCCTTTACATTGTTGTTTTATAAACTTGCTAGAAATAGCAGACAAATTCCCATACATCATTTTAGAGATAATGAGAACTATAACCCCCAATGTGTTCTTTTTCTCCCTTCATTGTAATAGTGCATTAATTTGAGGGAGATCTGGCTGCTATTTCTACGTTTTCTGGCTGGTCACTCTACAAAATAGAAGCTTTTCTGTTCATCTCTTCATTTTGATAGAACACCACCTTAAGGTGTTTTTAGTTGGTCCCAGCAAAACCCAGCAATTATTTTAGCCAATTTGTTTATCAAACGATTAAGTTCCACCTTTTGACTCAACATTGATTTTAACAGCAACAAATACATGCAGAGATGCGTGGACACTCAGACACACAGTTACACACACACAGATGCACAGACGCACACACAAGCACACAAACACATAGACACCCCCCCACACACACACACAATAATATACGCACACACAGATGCACAGACACACCAACATAGACACACTTATATATTGTTTTAATTTTGATATTGAAGATGTAAGGTTTCACCTATTGAGATCAATTAGTGGAGTAATTAAGGCATTAATTTAGTTCACTGATGGAGGTGTTTTAGTCGAAGAGGTAGTTGTGTTATCGATAAGTGATTTTATATCAAGTTTAGTGCTTTGGTGTTGAAGAATATAATGGTCTACCATTGTTTTTTGCAGTTGTCAGTTTATGGCCCTTTCTAGGGGTTTCTGTGACAGGTGAAGGAAAGGAAGAGCAAGACGGTTATCCTCTGATCCCAGACTGACCTGAAGGGACTCAAGGTGCCAGATGATGGTATTAAATCAGGTGAGAGATTAACTCTATCATCTGATTAGACATTTCATGCAATGTGATTCTATATTAGAAGAAAATTTGGCTGTTATTTCTAGCAGGTCCAGACTCCGCAGAGAGGCACTGTCATTGACACTCTGCCATTTTATTGTAATTGCAAGAAGAGTCAAAGAGAAAGAGTGGCACATGTATGAATCCTGTGCCACAACTAACATCATTTGGCTGACAAATTGGTGAATTACTTTGGTCAACAGTGAGTGCACTTGTTTAACCCTAGGTCAGGCCTAATTAACAAGAATGCCAAAAGCATTCAATCCAGCTGGAACCACCCCGTGTTAGTTTTGGTCATAGCTTATCTTGGAACCATATTATCTGTTCTGGTAGGTATTTATTGATAACTGTTTAGCAAAAGGCTAAGTCATGCTCTCTTACACAAAACACATTCTTTTAAATCAATAAACATAACACAGACATAAAGACAGACAAACTGAAGTGGAATGCATTCCTTTTCTTATAGATTCAGCATCTATTTCTAGCGGGTCAAGCGACCCTCTAGTGACTTTCTTGTTGTCTCATTTATTCAATGGTTTGTTGTTTATGATTTCTAATTGCTTGGTTCTTGTAATACATTATTACTACATTGATTTTATGATTCCATGTACCACATGATGTTCAACTTAATGAGATTCATGTTAATGTATTCATGTATTAAATAGCCAGAGTTTTTTGCTCATATATTTTGTGTGTTTCTTTGTGTTTTTTTCACTGTTATTGTTTTTTTTTGTATTTATTGTATTATTTTCCTTTGTTGCATAATCTAATGTTAGAATTTATTTCCAAATCTGTTGTCATTAACTCACATTTGGTTTTATTCAAGGAATTACTTTCTGTTCTACCATTTTTGTGCAGAAAAATCCAATGGATCTTCTGACTAGGGAGTTTACTACTAATATTTTATATCTACGCAGACATATATCGATGCACATACATGTAATTATAAGCTGCATGTTGTTTTTCCATTTTATTTATCTTTCTTTATATGCATGCTGATGTTATATAACAGTTTTTCTCTGCTTCCTACATTTATAGTTAAGATTAAGGTTATCAAACTCCCTAAATCTCTACCTAAGCCATGCTAGACATTAAAGGAGAGATAAGAGTTATTTTGCACATTCTTCTTTACTTTCAGCAAAATCTCGTGGTCTGTCACAATAAAAATATTATCCTCGTAGCTGATATAAATTAGAGGTTTATATCAAAGTGTGACATTATGTTCTACACTAACCCTTTAAAACAATGTGAATGTACTTCTAGAAAACACACCCATCACTCTCTCCTATCTGGTTACATTCTGTGAATGTTTAGTGTTTACTTAATTTAGTTTATAATTCAGTCTGTGATCAATAGCATCATGGGTTTCCAGCCTACTCAACAGTCCACTGCATTTTCATAGCCAAAAGTAATAAGGGAGTGTTTGTGTCACTCAGAACAGAACAAATATCACAAGTACCTTCATTCAGATAGCACTGTGTTTCAAGGTTTTCCCACAAATATTTACAAGTTTTGCTAATACATATTGTCAAAAGATTTGCACATAGATACACATTGAGAAGATGCACCTCAATGCATCACCATTGCTTGTTAATGAACTGCAGAGAAAGTGATTACATTTTAGCTCGGCTGATAATCTATTGACCTCTCTTAGAAATGTCTCTTCATAGTTAAATGCAATACAGAATGATATCAATTACCAATGCATACAGACATTTATTAATTGATTTGCAGACTTGTGTTCATTAAGGTGGTTAGATTCAATTAATATTAACTTGCTTCAGTTCCAGTGTTTCCATTTATCAAACTCCACTCACAAGACTATGGTAGATGCCTCTTAACCAAGGTGCCTTAGTACTTACGTTAATTCTGAAATATATTTGTTAATTACGAGAATCAATACAGTTGACCGTATTCTTCCGCTGCCAAAAACGTCTGCCCCAGTACTTAGAGTAACAATCAATATATTTGGTAACGCCACATATGTAACCTCTCTTTCTTTGATCTTAGTTTTGTCCTTCAACAGTGAAACCTTTCTCCAGTCACATTTTATGGTATTGGTAGCATATTTATGACACAACAGGAAACTATAAAATCAACATTTCCCAAAATCCTTTGTAAATTACCAAAGTTGAAGCATCATTCCAATCCATTGTAATATGGAATAAAGAGTAGATATAAAAAAAAAAGAGAGAAAACAAAAAAGAACCAGCAAAAACACACATGATTCCACCAACTTACTTTCTGGTGTCAATAAAAGCTTATTCTTCTCTTTAATAACGGAGTTGCCTAATATAAAATTTTGGTTTGTCATAGTTCTCTTAATCTTTTACCAGTATAGCTTCTTGATTCTGCTGCAATATTTCCGGTATGAAGCTTTAGTGAAATACATTTCCTGTTATAGCTGCTATCAAGTTACAATCTTTGATTAATTTCTATGAATACTGACATTTGAGTTAAAGAATTTTCTAAGTTTAGCTACCTTAAAGAAGAAAGTATGTAATCTCTGGGAAATATCTTGTCTAGTAGAGTACAAGAAAACTTTATGGTACC
This sequence comes from Octopus bimaculoides, assembly GCF_001194135.2. Taxonomy (NCBI): domain Eukaryota; kingdom Metazoa; phylum Mollusca; class Cephalopoda; order Octopoda; family Octopodidae; genus Octopus; species Octopus bimaculoides. Next base: position 56,419,355 of record NC_068997.1, on the reverse strand, counting down.
TTGTCTTTCTTAGAAATAAAACTGACATAAACACAGACTTTTCTTAGATCTAGATTTAAAAATATGTTTATGGCTTAGTTTTGGAGATGAGGGACAGAGCTCATATCTTCTTAGCAGCAGTGTGTGATAGTTACTATGTAATATCCTAAATAGGAGGGACAGAGCTCATTGTTTTCTTAGGAGTGGTGTATGTAGGGTATTGTTGTAGGGAGGGGTGGACTGTGGGATTATACTGGTTATATTTCTTCAGCCTAATTAGTATTCAAAACTAAACAACTTATCTCCATAAACATAACAGTTTGTAAAATGCAAATGATGTGAATTGTTTTATGTAATAAAGTGGATTTGTAATATTTGATAAAATACATCATCATCATCATCATCGCCTAACATCCGCTTTCCATGCTGGCATGGGTTGGACGATTTGACTGAGGACTGGCGAACCAGAAGGCTGCACCAGGCACCAATCTGATCTGGCAGAGTTTCTACAGCTGGATGCCCTCATTATTATTATTATTATTATTATTATTATTATGTTTCATGAATATTTTATTGAGTTATTTTAATATTTGTAGTGAATTGACCCTGATTGGTGGGGGTACAGCACCCATTGCACCCCCTCCCCCTGGATATACACTCCTATTGTTTTAAACCTGTCAGTTTGAAGCAATTATAGAAAACATAAAGGTTTCATAAGGAGAGGAAGGGTAACAGTGATGACTTTTAGCCTTTGAGAATGATTGACGGGGAAACGAACACATTACAATTCATGGGATGTGCTGTGGGTATCAGAGTATCAACACAGCAAGTTGTCCTTAAAGTGAAAACTTGCTCCAAATATCCAAAACAGGGTGACCGCTCCTAAGGACATCTGAGGATCAGCTATTCAGGTTGAACTAGGTGATGTCTTCTGTCTACCACCCAGGAACAGGTTAAATGAGCTAATCTATAAATCCACAATATATATCTGTTGCTAGGTCTTGCGACAGGTTATTAAGACTTACATTTTGGTTTGTCACCAATGCAACACAGGGGCATGATGGGAAACAGGTTATTGGCATTTTGTCATCAGCTGTAACTTTTCAAAATATTTGAAATCTGTAAATAATTGTTTTATTGAATTTTTATCTGTGATTGCGTAAAATTCAATAAAGGAGAGATATAAAAATTAGCTTTTAATTAAGAATCCTGATATACGTGAGAAATTAAAGACATCAAGGTACCATCATGAATGAACGATGAAGTAGTTTCTTTGAACTGTAATATTAAACTGAGAATGATTGATGATGTGAGTGAGAGAAGAAGAAGAAGAAGAAGAAGAAGAAAGAAAGAAATAAAGAGAGGGTTTTAGTTAGTGTTTGTTATTCTATTCAATATCGTTTTAGTCTATCGTTGATAGTTTCTTATTCCATCTGCAAGAATATCTTTATTTTTGCTGCTATCAACAGTTCTAAATTTGGTTCTTGCTTCACTGACAACTTATAAATTCTTTAATGAGCTTTCATCACCTCGTCTATCATTTCTCATTTTAGTATCTTCCGTTCTTATCTAATATCTCATCACAGCTACGTGCTTTCCTAACCAGCATCATCAGTGAACCTAACATATATTTTAAAGCAAGATGTCAATCAGCTTTAAATACTGATCAGCTGACCAATGGAATGCTGCCAAAATGGAAAACATTGGTTATTAGCCAAGCTGTCAACTGGTCGTTGTGGATTCTTCTTTGTGAAATATTATCACAAAGGAGATTTCTAAATTTACATCATTTAAAGATCTTATCTTCCAAATAACCAAAGTAAAATGCTCTGCACCATCAGAGATGTATCTTTGTGAAGTTTCGTAAATTATTCTTGTAGATTCATGAAAATATGGGGATATTCAGAAAGTATGGGGATATTTGAAATGTAATTATTCCTTCTGAAATATTATTGTAAATATTTTTGAAACTCACTTGAAAACATCATCCTCAAGGATTATCTAAACATTAAATTCAGATTGCAAGAGGAAAACGGTAAGATGATGATTCCATCAAATGGATTTGAGTTTGTTGATAACACATTGTCTGGTCTGGAATTAATTGAGTTAAATCTTTTATATCTAAAATGTCAAATTTTCAAACTCTTCACAAGAGCAAAAACATATTGACACTCACAGACTTGGAATTTATTGAGGATTAAGGTTAAATAGCTAGGAACCATTTCTGACAATCGAATAACAGATTATCCAGGTGAGAAGTTATCACTTGTTACTTAAATCATCTTTCTGTGGTTTTTGAAGATGTTCAGCTTTTATTTATTCCATTTACAACTTTAAGAAAATACAGTAAAAAGAATAAAAATTGATCAGTAAGTTATTGTTGTAGCAAAAGGGTAAAACCTGAGGAAAGAACTGGAAGCTCTGAGTTGGCAAAAAATTAATTCAAAGGAACATGTCTTGAGGAAGAAGAGAAGATTATTGTTTCTAGAATTCTTTGTCAAAGCAAAGAGAGATGTCATTGTTGTCAGTTGTGACTGAAGGATAAATAAATCAGATTTAAGGAAAAGGAAGTGAGTTGTAAGGGATGAGAGGAGAAGGTTGTGCTTCTATTTTGTTACCTCCTACACCTCCCCTCAATAATAGTCAAATCTTTATGTTGGCCTCTCCCTCTCTCTCTTTCTCCATAAAGACTTATTACTTACAGCATATACAAAGAAGATTTCATTATATTAATTAGACTAATTAATTAGTCAGTTGCCTTAGAATGGCTGCAGCTCTTTGCCTGAAAGTGGTTAAAGAGTTAAAGAGTATCTTTTTTGACAAGACAGATCATCATCATCATCATCATCGTTTAACGTCCGCTTTCCATGCTAGCATGGGTTGGACGACTTGACCGAGGACTGGTGAACTAGATGGCTACACCAGGCTCCAATCTGATTTGGCAGAATTTCTACAGCTGGATGCCCTTCCTAACACCAACCACTCCGAGAGTGTAGTGGGTGCTTTTACATGCCACTGGCACGAAGGCCAGTCAGACAGTACTGGCAATGGCCACACTCAAAATGGTGTATTTTACATGCCACCCGCACAGGAGCCAGTTCAGTGGCACTGGCAACAATCTCGATCGAATGTCTTTACAAGTGTCACCAGCACAAGTGCCAGGAAGGCGACACTGGGCACAGGTGCCATCACGATTTTGCTTTCACTTGCCCCAACAGGTCTTCGCAAAATTATCTAAAATGAGTGAATATAACAGTTCAAGTGTTTTCTAAATAGCTGGTATGACTCTACCATAATGCAACTGGTTTGTAAAATACTTTACCGAAAAGAAATAAAAAAGATCAAAATGAAAAATAAAATAAAAATAAGATAATTGACAAATAACAAAAGTTCTTCCTTTCAAATGAGTTTCCTTTGTCTTTTTTGTTTTATCTTTGATAAATGTTGATTCAAGTACACAAAGCAGTGCAATTCCGTCCAATTAATTAGAACAAATAATGCCATAATTCCTTAACCTACAAGTTTCCTGATACTATCACCACAGACATTGCAAAATCCCAATCTGACCATCCTCACACCAATGAAAAGAAAAAAAAAAAAATATATATATATAAAAAAAAAGTATTTTTAATTATTGTTACTGGAATCTCAGAATAAACATCTGACCGTTTCCTAAGATAGAATTTCAGGAAGAATTGTGACTTCTCAAGAGAATAAAAGAGTAAACATGTAGAGAAGCTGTAGAATGTCTTCCCTGACTATTAAAGATATAATTGACCTTGGCTTGAAATAATCACACCATACCAGCTAATATTACTTCATTTCTTTCAGTCTCAGACAGAAAAGCCATCATAATCATGACCGTGATTGCTATCAAGAACAGAATAATCCCTTTCACCACCACAACCACAACATCATCATCATCATCAACATCGTGAACCACAACATCAGCTATAGTAGTAGTAGCAGCAGCAGCAACATTGGTAACGGACACTTTTACCATGCTGGCATGATCTGAACATAACACGTATTGTCGCAATGTGAGACAGCTGAATCTAAATGTAGCCATGATTATAAATGTCTAAATTGGTATGTTTATAGTTTAGCATTTTGTCTTGGAAGTAATTAGATAAAGTATGGGCCATAGAAATAATGTCTATATATCTTAATACTTTCATAAATAATGGAATTTCTTCTGCTAGAAGTTCTGATCCAGAGAAAAATATTACGTTTTAATGGAAAATGGAGTCTAATGAAGCTTTGAGTGATTTAGGCTGAGTAGAAGACAGAAATGAACAAAGGTCATTTGTAGGGAAGCCATGAGTTGCTGCTTGTTCTGGTTGGTGGAACTCTTGAGAATAAGAGAAAATGGGAATGGGTGGAGGAGTATAAAGACATCCAGATTTTAAAACCGGAATTTTTGAAAGATATTTCTACATAATTATTGGTTTCATATTGAACAACACCGAAAATATTGCTTTCAAACTTTGGTGTAAGGCCAGCAATTTCAGGGCAAAGAATAAGTCAATTACGTCAACACAAGTATTCAACTGGTACTTATTTAAGCAAAACTGAAGGGCAAAGTTGACTTGGGTGTAATTTGAACTCACATCCTAGAGACAGATTAAAAATTGCTGAGCATTTTTCCCAGTCTGTTAACGATTACGCCATCTCTCTGCCTTATATGTCTACATAATTTTTACCCATTAATATTCAACATAGAAATAGTCTAAAACTCTCTTGGAACTGTGTGTTAGTTTGCTCTGTGTTAGCAAACTAACATCAAAGACAGCTAGATGTGACCACCACGATATAATTTAATACACAGTACATCCTGAAATAAATTCTCAAAATAAATCATATTCTTGCATTAATTTCGATGGCAAGTATAGAATATCGGTAAGCTTTTTTGATACATAGCCATGCATATGCCTTTTACAGATTTCAGAGTGTGTGTGTGTGTTTATGCTTATATGTGTTGCACTAATAAAATGAGACTCAACACATTCTGTAAAGGGGTTGTCAAGTAAGTGGCTAATTGTTGTGCTAATTGATCTTTGTCCTGCTGAGGATATGACGACCTCCCTAGGGCCGGTGCCACAACGAAATATAGCCTAGCCAGTAATAATATATATACAGTGCGTGGTGATTGGAATGGCATCCAGCAGCATGAACTAAATCAAAAATGAAATTTAAGTGTGAGAGTTGTTCCTCTCACCTATTCCAGTAGTTTCAAATTGAAACTCACATGAACTGCAATGACCTGTCCCATCTATGCCAGCATGAAAAAGTAGACGTTATAACGATGATGATGATGATGATGACAATGATATGTGTATATATATATATATCATCATCATCGTTTAACGTCCGCTTTCCATGCTAGCATGGATTGGACGACTTGACTGAGGACTGGTGAAACCGGATGGCAACACTAGGCTCCAATCTAAATTTGGCAGAGTTTCTACAGCTGGATGCCCTTCCTAACGCCAACCACTCAGAGAGTGTAGTAGGTGCTTTTATGTGTCACCTGCACGAAGGCCAGTCAGGCGATACTAGCAACGGCCACGCTCGAAATGGTGTCTTTTAT
>NC_068997.1:56400722-56412775 GCF_001194135.2 Octopus bimaculoides | reverse complement strand
ACTTATTAGGATTTTGGTTTTAGCTAGGTTGACTCTAAGGCCCTTCAATTCTAGACCTTGCTTCCACACCTGAAACTTCTCCTCTAGTTCTGATAGTGACTCCGCAATTAGGGCAAGGTCATCAGTATAGAGGAGCTCCCAGGGGCAACCTGTCTTGAACTCCTCTGTGATTGCCTGGAGGACTATGATAAATAAGAGGGGGCTGAGGACGGAACCTTGGTGGACCCCTACCTCTACCCGGAATTCATTGCTGTACTCATTTCCAACCCTCACCTTACTGGCAGCATCTCTGTACATGGCTCGCACAGCTCTCACTAACCATTCTTCTACACATACATATAAATCAATAGATAGAGAGATTAGGTTTGTGTATATATATATATATATATATATTTATATATATACACATATCATTGTCATTGTTTAACATCCATTTTTCCATGCTGGCATGATTTGGACGGTTTGACTGGGGACCTGCAAGCCAGGAGGCTGCACCAGGCTCTAATCTGATTTGGCAAGATTTCTACAGCTGGATGCCCTTCCAATGCCAACCCCTCTGAGAGTGTAGTAAGTGCTTTTTATGTGCCACTGGCATGGGAGCTAATCTGGGTGGCACTGGCATTGACGACACTTCACTTGAATAGTGCATTTTAGATGCCACTAAGGCAGCACTAGCATTGGCCATATATATATACATATATATATATATATATATATATATATATATGCATGCACACACACACACTTATATTTAAATCTATGTGCTTGTGTGAAATCTGTTTATATTGCCAGATAAGTCAGGTAGAACTAAGCCTGAGAGAAATAATAAATAATATTGAAGAATGTTATGTCCATTAATGGAAGTTGTTTCTTCAAGAGTGTTCAGTCGTAATTTAAATATATTACAAACAGCACCATATTGAATATTCACAGCAAATAACTGCTTGATTTCCATTGGGGGAAATATGTGAATAGAAAAAAACATTTTCAAAATTAGGTCTATTTGTGCATGAGGAAAACAAAGATTTATATATCAATGTATGACTGAAGATATATGTGTTGATGTATATTTATTTACATCTATCTATCTTTATATACATACATACATACAAATATATATATATTTATATATCTACACAAATATATAAGTACATACATATATATATATATATATATATATATATATATATATATATATATATATATATAAATTGTAGGAGAAAAATAGAGATTCACATACTACCACATACACATTACATTTCTTCAATAATTCCCAAAGTAGAATAGAACATACCCATACATTACATGTATACATACACATGTATGTATGTAGATAAACATATACATACATATGGATTGGTAAATATAGTTTATGTACATGCACCCATATGCACTCACAGACATGCACATACAAATGCACATACACTGAACAGCCACTAGCTGCGTCTGTCATTGATTTCTTTCCAGCACAACTATTAGAATTGGAAATATTCTCATATCTATCACAGAACTGCAATTTTCTACTCTGTGAGAATTATCTAGGAATATATTCAGTATTTTATAATTGGATACATTCAAAAGTTAATAAGATCAACACTTACACTGGCACAGACCAGTGTGTGTGGGTGCATGTATATTTGTGTGTGTGGTTGTGTGTGTGTGTGTGTGTGTGTGTGATAATATGATGTATGCTTGTATTTATGTTTACATGTATGTGTGTGTGTGTGTGTGTGTGCATCTACATATTTGTTTATTCATTTAATGCCTTCTTGTCTGTGCTTGCATGGATCGGATGCCTTTCCTGTTGCTTATCCTCAACTATTTCTGCAGCAAGGACTCATCACTTGCCCTATGCCAGCCTGAAGCCACAAAACGAGTGTATGACTTGTTAACAGGAGACTGGTAATAGCAACATCACCTCTATGTTGTAGCCTTTGTATGATTGCAGATGTACAATGAAAATAACAACAACGACAACAATAATAATAATTTTGGGGAAGTGTCAAATCAAATTCATCGACCCTAGTGCACAACTGGTACTTATTTTATCAATTCGAAAAGGATCATTGGCAAAGCTGACCTTGGCAGAATTTGAACTTTGAATGTAGAGACGGATGAAATAGTGCTAAGCTGGTCAATGATTCTACTAGCTGTGTGTGTGTGTGTATATGTATTCCCCTTTTGGATTTATTCAAATATTTTGTTTTTTAAAGAATTCAAGCTGATCAATCAAGTCATCAGGCTTAAGAAGAAGACAGAAACCTAAGGGTTTCATTGAGTAGGATTGAACCCCAAACTATTCTATTGGAACTGGAACTTGCAACTACTCAAAAACATATGAGTTTTATTGTACAATCTGATCTTTTCTTTCTGTTCTTTGAAACTGGTAGAATGCAACTGGGGGAGCTTTAACTGCTGTTTTTAGCAATTTGCAAGGGGCAAGGGCGATCCTGCTACCTGACACTATATAACACTTCCTGCTAATAATAGGGGCTGCAGGAGAAAATTTAAACTCTGTAAAGAAAAAGACATTTGAAATATTTATTGTAAGAAACTTTAAATACACTGTAAATGTAAATTGGATTAACATATATAAATAAAATGCATATATTAAAATATTTAATATCATGATTTTCAATGAATTAAAATTGTGGATTTGAAGAAAAAATATTTATAAAATTGAAACATATTTAGTAATGAAAATGTAAAATGTATAATTCCAATTGTGAAATGGTAAAATATATCAATTTGTAATAGATTAGAAATAATTTTTCATCTAAATGGATACAAAACACTTTCGAAGGCCATCTCTGTTTTTCTTTTTAAAACAAGGCTGTGATAAAGCAATGCAATACAATTTTTCCTTTATAATAATTTCTGGATATTACAGTAGCATATGTGTGAGTATATGTATGTATGTATGTATGTATGTATGTAAATATAACAATTCTCATGTATTCCAGTATCAGAGGGAAAGTGAGAGAGAGGGGGGGAGATAAGGGAGGGGAGAGAGAGGGGGGGGGAGAGAGAGAGAGGGAGAGCGAGAGAGAGAGAGTGAGAGAGAGAGAGAGTGAGAAAGTGACAGTAAAACTGATTTATAAATAAAGGTTGTCAGCTACAAGTAAGTGCCAAAGCTGTCATCTATCTGATTATAGATTTTATGTCTGCTCTCATGTGTATGTATATACACACACACACACATATATGAAGTGCTATATATCAGGTTGTATATATATATATATATATATATATATATATATATATATACGCACACATACATTAATATTATTATTATTATTATTAAGGGTGGCAAACTGGCAGAATCTGTAGCATGCTGGATGAAATGCTTAGTGGCATTTCATCGACCTTTATGTTCTGAGATCAAATCTCGCTGAAGTCGACATTTCCTTTCATTCTTTCGAGGTTGATTAAATAAGTACCAGCGGCATACTGGGCTTGATGTAATCAACTCTCCTCCTCCTCCATATGTTAGGCTTTGTGCTTTTAGTAGAAATTATTATTATTATTATTATTTTCATTATCATCTTCTTTCAATAGTTTTCATTTCTTGCCGAATGTCTTCTTGACACCTAGGGCAGAGAAATGGTTGGCCATTAAAATAAACACACCAGATTGTTCATTTACAAAGTCAAATGATGGAGAAAAAGGAAAAGAAAGACAGAGAGAAAAGGAAAAAGTAAGAAAGTAAAGAAAGAAAAAGGGGAAAAAAAGAAAGAAAATTCACAGCAACAATGTTCTTGGATCATGTGACGAACCAGTTAAGACAATCTTTTGCACTTCTGCATGGATGGTAATCCATGGATCATCCTCAGATAATTTTTGATCATTCAAAGTGCTCCTACAATAATTGGTATTGTAACCATCTTGAGATGTTATAAATATTATTATTGTTGTTGTTATTTAAAATACATAGATTATGATGGTATCATGATGCTGATGATGATATTATAAGGGTATCTGACTATGGATTGTGGTTTTAATGGAAGAGAATTTATTGCTAGAACACTATAGAGGTTTCTGGGAGTCAATGGGGAGTAGCTGTAAGTACTCTTCTGACGATTGTTTGAGTGTTACTCAGAGTGATGTCATTAGTAATGGAAACATAGCAGTCAGACCTGCTAAAAACAACAGCCAAATCTAAGCAAAATTGTCCTAAATATACAAAAGGACTGGATCGCCACTGTTGGAATGACTTTGATCACATGTTTGCTGAATCAAGATTGACCTAGGGCTAAATAAAACCAACAAGAGATAGTGTTGTTCTGATGAATCAATAAAAGAATCTTTGTGTTGGTCTGACCTTGTAGAAATAGCAGCCAAATCTCTTTCAAGCTATACCATACTGTATTAATAAAAGAAGGCTACATCTGATAATAGAGTCATTTCATGTTTGCAAACTGAAATATGTTACGATGCCATCAAACGTCTCCTCTTGCTGATGGCATAATAATTTGTTCCACCTCTGTGAACTTCTTGGACTGATTAGTTACCAGTGTTTAACGCTGTTGCTAGATTCTTTCATTCCTTCTGTTTCACCTTCGTAGATGATGTCTGCAAATTTGATGAGATACTCACAGCTGGAACATCTTTCATCATGTGCCTACAGTGTTAAAGAGCTGCCCTCAAGCAAAACCACAATATCTATACTCGTGTGTATGTGTGTGTTGTACAACACACTACACAGAATCTATAATGAAATTAAATGTAATATAGATATTATATAACAGAAACAGGTATACAATGCATTTTATTAATATGTATTCATAGCCTTGGATTGTTTTATAAACTAGAATCTATACATAATATATATGTATATATATATAGTACAATGAACTATATATATTATATATGTACTATACACACACATATAGAATAATATATTTAAGTATATGTCACATAACTAACATATATATATATATATATATATATATATATATATATATATATATATTGGTTTTGAATTTTGGCAGAAACACAAAAATTTCAAGGAGGAGTTGAGAACATTGACCCCCAAAGTTTAGCTGGTACTTATTTTATTGTCTCTGAAATTATGAAAGGCAAAGTCGATCCCAGTGGAATTTGAATTCAGAACCTAATGAAGGACTCAATACTGGTAAGTATTTTGCCTAGTATGCTAATGCTTATGCCAGATAATATATATTAGAATCTTCCTATTATTTGTCCATTCATTTGCTAATTTTACTTGTTTTTTTGTATGTTTGTATGGGTTGGATGACTATGCTATTTAAGGCATTTTTTACATCCAAATGCCCTTTATAAAACTAATTCTCACCTCTTTTTCAAGTAGCAAACAAATCATCTTTTCCATATCATTTGTTGACAGGTGAAGTTACTGCCCTTCACACCACACTTCTGTCCAATCAGTAAATTTGTTACACATCTAAGACTGCATAATCAAATCTAATTTTTGTCAGACTGGAATGCTGTGTCTAATAGGTCTGTTTGATCAGAGTTTCACCCTGACTCAATCAACAATCGTTGCAAGGCTTAAAAGCTAGACTATTGACAATGATATCCCTAATCAAGCAGGCCTATGACCAAAGCCATTCCAACCTTGACCATCCCATTTTTGTAAGGGCTTGTAAGAGTATGATTACGTGTTTTTAATGGATTTTAAATTAATCAAGATGGCAGGGTGTGATTTGAAGAAGATTTGGTTGTTGTTTCTAGCAAAATGAGTGACCATCTTCCTTCTTCAATATTCTGTGCCAGTTTTAACTGACTTTAAATCTTCCTCAAAGACTGTGCCATAACAAAATGTGATGGAAATACGACTGCGTTAATAATATCACAACCCTGTTGGAATCAGTTTTATCACTGCCGCACCAAAAGTTGATAGGAAAGAACAAACTTAGCTTGTGAATAGGTGCCAAGCTTTTTCTGGGAAATTTATCTGAGATAAACTGGTAGCATAGAGGGGAAAGTTTCTCACATTTATTTAGCACTACATAAACCAATATACCAGGTGTTGGCAGCTGTATGGATCTTTGTGGTTTTGAATAGGAATTGCCATACTAAAGAATACAGGCAAAAGACTCTGACCTTCTCACTCATGGATTGTCACAATGAATTCTACAGAAACATTCAATTGATTTATTGGAAACGGTTTTAGAATTCTAGGAATTATATCGATACACTTTCTGCATGTGTTTTACACCCACTTTTGATCGATCCTTTCTCTGATCATCTTCCATTTACCTATTATCTCTCTCTCTCTACCTCTCTCTCTCTCTACCTCTCTCTCTCTCTCTCTCTCTATCTTTCTATTTATCTACCTATTTATGTCTCTTTACATATATATATATATATATATACATAAACACATATATACATACCTGCCTATGTCAATCTGTCTCTCTCTATTTCTCCAACACACTCTCTCTCATTATATCTATCTAGTATGGAGGTCATCCATTTTATCTATCAATCTATCTATCTTTCTATCTGTTTCTCTCTCTCACTCTCTCGCTCCCTCTCTCTATCTCTCTATCTCTCTATATATATTTATATATAGGCATGTGTATGTATCCTTGTATATAAGTATGCACACACACTCCCAAACGTGCATGTGTGTGTGTGTGTTTTGTAATTTAAGTTGGATGTGAAATGACACAATTATAGGCAATGAGAATAATTAATTAATACATTGATATCCATTGAATCTCTCCATTTGCAAACTTAATAATAACATGATATATATATATATATATATATATATATATATATATATATAAAACATTACATAGAGTTCAACAATCAGCATGGAGAAAGTTAAAAATGAAGAAAAGATTCAGTTGCCATTGAAATATTGAAGGGATTTCAGAAATGACAATATTTCATAAACTAAATGGAATTAATATTGCTTTTTTGTACATTAACACACAATAAACTAGAATGAAGAGTAAAAACAAACCCTAAAAACCAAAAGAAAGCAGTTGTGTATTAAAGCATCCCCGCCATTTCAGTTTTAAAAGTAAATTTCGCAAGTTTCTGTCATGGTGGTCTTTAAATAATAGCATCTCCTTTTTTTTTTAATATTTTATTTTTGCCTAAATTATTTGATTTTCTGAATTATAATTTTTTTTTTTGTTTCATTTCCCATACTATAGGACCTATGCAGCATTATTTATGTAAAATATGGGGTCACTATAATGCACAAATACCCTAAGGAAATTTACATATCATAATAATTTTGAACATAATTCCAGGACGAATGTTTACTCGGAAATGAAAATACTGAGGTGAAATAATGTTCTGGTATTAAGACAGAAAACAAAACCATGAAATACATGGAGAAATTCTCTGCAGACTGAAAGAATGTGAATTAATATTTTTTAGGCAAAAAATATTATTATAGCAGAAAATAGAAATAATTCCATCAAGTAATTCTGTAGTGATACTGAATTCAATTTGAAAATTTACAACTGTATATATAAATTAATGTGTAGAAGTATATATTAGATTACATAGACCCAGGGAGGTCAAGAACTGAGCTTCTATATGTTCTAGGTTCTAGCTGCTGTGCAGCCAGATCTTCATCCAGTGACACACAACACTGTAATGAGAAGCTCTGCCGGACAATGCAGTCTTTTAAGAAGAAAAGAAAGTATGGTCAGTGCTTGGTTGTTTTGTAATCCTAGCTCTTTCTCTCTTCTAACAGAGCTGAACTGGGTGTTGATAGCAGCAACAACAACAACAACATTTATAAATAGAAGGTCTTACAGCTGTTTCCAGGATATTTATTATATCCCTTCATCGGAGACGGTGTGAAAAAATGGTTAAGCAATAGTTAATTTAGATAAGATGCGAAATAGAGAGTGAAGTGGAGGATTGAAAATAGAAGTGAGATATGCAGGGATATTGCATTTGTAGATCCATTATTTAGGCAGAATGGTACACATATAAGATTCCAATACCTTGTGAGTAAATTCCAATAGTATTTAGAATTGGTCATTCCAAGTATAGAGTTTGTACATAGTGCTATTGAATTGAAGGTTTTATTTAAAGTGACCCAAAATTAGGGAATGTATTTGTAAGGTCAAATTTTAATATATATATATATATATATATATATATATAATATGCTTGTGTGGTGAGGGTGTAGTTTTACATATATGAACACACACATTATCAATGGTCATGAAATAATGATAATGGTCATAATAAAAAGCAGCTGCATTGAAGAAAACCTAAGATCAACTAAAAATATTAGAGAGAGAAATCATAAAATAGTATGATCCAATCCTGTATTTAATGTGGCCGTGTTAATAGTCAGGCTTTATTTTAAAGCTTTGAAGAAACAAACCAATCTACAAATGCACAAAGACCTTTAATAAAAACACTATGCAGTTATCACGTTCCACTTGCCCTAAAGTTATAAATATACTTTCCTGTTACAACATATGTAAAGCAACAAATAGAAATCAAACTGAAATAATCAGAACAGCAATTTCAATATCCATAACAGCTGCCCATTTTGAATCTGAACATTATCAATGAAAAGAACATTATCAATGTGAAGTGAGGACCCAAAACTTTAGTAGCTTTTATAGTAACTGTATATATAAACCTTTTGAATTTTAATGTAACCAGTGTACTGATACATTTAGGGATAGAAAATGTAGTAATAAGTTATCTCTTCTTGCAATTTATATGGTGAATGAAAAACAACAATATACAATACAAAATTAAATTGTCAAATGCTTTATGTTAAAAAAAAATAAAAAGTCTTACAAGAGAAATGATAAAACATTTAATTTGTGCAGAGGTGAGGCCTACAAAGTTCTATTCATCAAGAAACTTTTAATAAACATTTGGAAAGTGTTTGTACATATTTCTATAAAATATTCATTCAAAGTTTTTAAACAATTTACATCGATTTCACTTCTGATGAGTCTTTTTTTTCTTTCTTATTAATATTCTAACCTCTTACTTTTTACTTGCATTTTTTAACTTCTTTTTTATTTTTCCTTTGATATATCTTCATTTCTTCATATATTTATATTTTCATATTTTCCATTTTTTATATAAATTAAATATATTTTTAATATATTTTTTTTTACTTTCCAATTTTATAGATATTTATTTCTGTCATGTATTTGTTTTTTTTACCTATTTTTTTAGTTGTTTTATAAATCTATAACTTTTTTCACTGTCCTTTCTATTTCTTTAGAAATAAATGTTTAAATATTGACACATCCAAATCTAAACCCTATTTTACTTCTTCGTTTTTATTTGTGCCATCATTGTAAACCTGTTGAATCTGTAAATAGTTTTTAAATTTCTTTCTGAATTACAATTTTAAACTTAAATTTTGCTTTCTAAAAAAATTTTTAAACAACATATTTAAAAAAAAATATTTTACATATACATTTTATTAGAAAATCTTTAAAAAAATTTATATTTGGAAAATTTTGGGAAAATATCCTATCTTGCCTCATCAAAATATTTTCTCATAAATAAATTCTAACATTTTAAAATTATCTTTCAATTTGATTTAAATATTCCTTTTAAAATTAGTTTTTAATAAAATTAAAAAATTATCTTTCAATAAAAATATTCTTTTCTACTCTAGGCACCAGGCCGAAATTTTTGGGGGAGGGGACCAGTCGATTAGATCGACCCTAGTATGTAACTGGTACTTAATCTATCGACCACAGAAGGATGAAAGGCAGGGTCGATCTCGGTGGAATTTGAACTCAGAACTTAAAGACAGATGAAATACCGCTAAGCATTTCACCTGGCGTGCTAACGTTTCTGCCAGCTCAGTCCCTTTTTCAATAAGAACCTTATCCTAAAACCATGTTTAAAGAGGTCAAGAGGTCTCTATTTAACCACAATCAATTTCTATATAATCCACAGCCAAATTCACTTTTACAGAGGTTTAAGAATCCCAAATTAGCCATCGTCATTTTCAAGGAACTCTACATCTTTTTGCTGTTATCCTTTTTTCAGTCATTAGACTGAGGCTATGCTGGAGCACCACCATGAAGAATTTTTAGTTGGAAAAAATTGTCTCCAGCACTTTTCTCTCTGAAGCTTAGTACTTATTCTGTTGGACTCTTTTGCTAAACCACTAAGTTATGGGGACGTAAACAAACCAACACTGGTTGCCAAGTAATGATGGGGGACAAACACAGACACGAAAACAAAGACACATAGATATTTGTAGATATATAAATATACAATGGAATTTTTTCAGTTTCCCTCTACCAAATTCATTCACAAGGCTTTGGATAGCGCAAGGTTTTAGTACAAGACACTTGCTCAAGTGACAATGCAGAAGGACTGAACCTGGAATCATGTGGTTGGAAAGCAAACTTCATACCACACAGCCACACCTAAAACATTCCAAAACAAATACTTCCCCTACTTAGAAGGTGAACTTTTAATCCATTTCCATACGAAATATAACAATATAACTATGTCAAAAATACATAACAAAAAAATGTTACAATCCATTGTTATTTAAAATGAACTCCACTGTGTAAAGCATTAAAAACACCACTGAACCATTACAAAACAAAAATATTTTATTGACATAAATTCAAGTAAAAAATCTCCATTGTTTACAAGACAATACATCACACCATCACAAAAGCAGCCCCTCCTACTAAAAGATTTCTATTCTTAATTTTCTCATGCAAAAGTCTTTATTCACAAAACAGATAGACAGGTTTTGTTTTATGAAATGGAAATCTTTGAATGATATGGAAAGACTGTACACCTGTATCAGTCATCATTTTTAGCAAAATAATTAATTACTCCAACGAGTTGCATGAAATAATTAATACCTTCTATAGTTCATGGTCTGCCCTGCTCCTTAGAAGCAATTCCAAACTATACATACAGGTACATATACATGCATACATATACACACACACACACACATATATATATTATATATGCAAATCCATAAACAAAGAAAAAAAAAACAGGAAAATCAACAAAAGTCAACTGAATGTACAAAGAAAGGAGAAAACTAATTCGAAGACTACAGATCCCAATCCATCACTGGAACTGTAAAAATCTGTAAAACTTTCCAGAAGTTTATCATTTAAGTATATATGAGCATGTGTAGATATGTAATTATATGCATGAGAATACATACATACATACATACATACACACACACATGCCTGCATACATAGAGAAAGACAAACAGACAGACAGATTACCTTATTTAATATTTCTATTTCATATTCAGTCATGAAATGGACAATTTTTTTCCTATTTCAAATTTGTTTCCAAATTTTTAATAAGAAAAATGTAAATAAGTATTTGTCTGTGTCTTCTTATCTTGCAGCCTCTTCCTCCCCATCACTGCATTCTCTGTCTCTTTTTCTCTCTTATCTTTCTCTCTCTCTTTCTCTCTTTCCTCCCCCTTTTCTCCTTTTGCTTGTCTCTCTTTCTCTCTTCCTCTTTTGCATGAAAGTGTTATGTTTTTCATTAGCAGCATTATAATTGAAGCAGAGATTGTTTTTAAAATCAAAATTGTCATTTAAAATTGAAACCCTGTGAGGATAAGTTTCTACAAAAAGAAACAAAACAGAAAGAAAAAACAATATAAACAAATAGACAAACAATAACTAACTAAACATATTACTTTCTTTTCATGTTCACATATTTAAATTTTTTAAGAATTTCAATCACAAAATAATAATGTAGACATTTTATAGATAATGTGCTGCTTTCAGTTTTGGTTTTGGTTGGTGTTTTATCATTATTGGTGATATTGTTGGTTTCCTTTATTTGAGTGTGGTCGTTTAATGAGTTGTGTGTGGTGTTTAGGATATTTGCTTGTAATAGTTTTTAGTTTTCTTTGTGCTTAATGAGAAGGTCACCATCAAGATGGCTTTGAAATTGGCATTTAGCTAAATTTGTGTAAAAGAAAGATGAGAATTGTTAAAATCATCTTCAATTTAAATTCAGATGATACAAAACAAAACAAAAGAAAACTTACCTTGATATCACAAAAATACACATATGTCATATATATATATATATATATA
>NC_068997.1:56393133-56400369 GCF_001194135.2 Octopus bimaculoides | reverse complement strand
ATATATATATATATATATATACATATATACATATAGATGTAGGTATGTACATATACGCATTCAGCAGTGAATTCGGAGCATACTACTATGTAAATTTGACCAAACCGTTTACATCAACTTCAACACTACAGGCCAGTGTGCAGCAATTCTGCATTCTCAAGGAAACGAAGGTCACAATGTTTCGTTTTTGAATTCTCTACCATGTCACCAACAGGTTTAAATGAATGTTTCTATGTCTGTACTCCTACTCCTACCTCTCCTTTTAATTCCTTAACCCCTTTTTTTATGATTCAACTTCTCACCTCATCTTTTCCTTTCATCTCACTTTCATCTCTTCATTCCATTACTCTTTCTTTCTTCCTTCTTAAACTGTTTTCCTCATGAAGCTTGCTCGGTCCTGCATTCCATATCTCACTTGCAGCCAGTTTTTTTTTTTTACTTTGAGGGTGCAAAATTCTGCTGTCTCCCATTAATTTATCTCCTTTGAACTTTTCCCTTGAAGAAGGACTGCATCTGAATTGTTGAATTTTCCACCACAAATTTTACTTTAAAAGTCTTTCCAATAAAGACCAACACCAGCCACATTGGAGTCTGTTTGATTGAATAGAAAGATATGGAATTCTATTGTTGAGAAAATGAGATTGTTGTATTAGTGATAAATAAGCCTCAGAGACAAAGAAACCTGACATTTGTGAATTAATGACTTTAGTTTCGAGGAGCAGATTAAAGCTGATAGAGCTTTATGACACAGTGCCATAATGGCACCTCCCATCACCCCCACCCCCAACTATTTCTGTACCTAACTCCAAAAATAAGACCCCACCACCACCATCAACTTCACACCTCAACTATTTCTTTGCGTGACTTTTATCAACATACTAAATGCTGATGGTGACATCACAGACTTGAATTTCTGTTCACTTGCAGTTCATTCTTCAGGCGAGACAGCCACAGTTACATTAAATATGGGAAAGCAGAAGAAACCAGAGAAATTAGTAAAGTCCTCTGTCAGTAAAATGTCATCCAAATAGTTTAAATATGAAATATATTCCACTCTTTGAACTATTTATATTGAATATAACCTCATAGTTTGTTTAAATGTCACATATTTGAAAGTAAATTGTATTTAGTAAAATGAATATTTATATCCAAAGAAATAAGAAAGAATGTGGGCGTCTGGGGTCAATTGTGCTGTTTGTGCCAAGCAGTATTGGTGGAACATAAAGGCAGCGAGCTGGCAGAAACATTAGCACATTAAGGCAAAATGCTTAGCAGTATTTTGTCTGTCTTTATGTTCTGAGTTCAAATTCCACTGAGGTCAACTTTGCCGTTCGTCCTTTTGGGAGTCAATAAATTAAGTACCAGTTGCATACTGGGGTTGATCTAACCGACTGGACCCCTCTCCAAAAATTTCGGGTCTTGTGCCTAGAGTAGAGATGAATATTGGTGGAACATTCCCATGAAAACTTCTTCCAAGTGCAAACATAAAAGGCAAAAAACAAAAATCATGTACTTATAGAAGTATTTTTAGATAGATACAAATATGCATACAGTGAGCGAGAGAGAGAAAGAGAGAGAGAGAGAGAGAGGGGGGGGAGGGATGAATAGATAGATAATTAGAGAGACAGAGTGAGAGAAGGAAGGAGAAAAATGAGATCAGAAAATAAATTTTAGGCTGTAAAGTATAGATGTTGGGGAGGAAAGAGTATTGGCGTTTGAAGTAGCATCCAAAGAAAAGAAGGGGGCAGGCAGCAGAGATGTGAAGGGGGTCAAAGGAATGCGTTTTTGATTATCAGAAAGATGATATCTGTTTTTCTGATGTGTATTGATATGCAAGGGAATTTAGCTGATATGATATTGGTATAAGAACAATGATTATTACATCAGTATCAGAAATATTTAGGCAGCATGTTCAGTCAGCAACCACTGTACACTGATGCAGTGTTTCTTACTTAATATACAAGCTATAGACATACATACATACATACATGCAGTTATATATGTGTGTGTGTGTGTGTGTGTGTGTGTGTGTGTGTGTGTGTGTAATAGAAACCTATTATGGAAACCTTTTAATATGGAAGCCTGATAATATGGAAAACTCTTAACTGTTAAGCATGTATTGTAGCTGTTGCTGTTGTAGTTGTTATTAATATTTTTTCCATGCTTCTGTGTTTGGTGAATGAATTATGCAAATTTATATTTTTACATATTGCTGTAGGAAATATTAGAAGAGTTTCGCCACATTCCTCTTCAGCATTAATAGATTGAAACAAAAACTTGGAACTAAAAATATGTCTGAAACAGAAATGAATTGTCATGCTTGACAGTGATGTTAAGATTTTTATCATGTCTTTTTTCTTTTTTTTTTGTTTCTTATTGCTTTAATAATAATATTATTTTACTTGTATCAGCCATCTGGCTGTAGCCATGTTGACGCTCTACCATATTGGATTGTTTTTTAAACAATTGTGTATATTATATAATATTAGGTTATTTAAAGTAGTTCCAAAATATGATAAAACATATCTAGTCTATTTGTAAACTTTCACAGATGACTATCTATGAAAGGCAGACATTTTAAAAACCAAAACTTTACACTAACGATCTTACTAACTTTTCCTTCATTAAACTAATGTTTCAGACATAGCAAGTTGCGATT
Source organism: Octopus bimaculoides (assembly GCF_001194135.2). Classification (NCBI taxonomy): domain Eukaryota; kingdom Metazoa; phylum Mollusca; class Cephalopoda; order Octopoda; family Octopodidae; genus Octopus; species Octopus bimaculoides. Next base: position 56,397,710 of record NC_068997.1, on the reverse strand, counting down.
ACATAAAATTTGATGGTTGTACGAGAGTTAAATATGAATACTTTAAAACGAGATGTTTTTTGTTGTGGACAAGCGGCTGGTTGGAATTTTAAGAATGAAGGAGGGCAAAGGATTGTTTCTATTTGATTCCCTCCTGAACTGACCAACCCCATCGCTCATACCCCATTGTTCACAATAATCCGACGTTACTCTACATCATCCCCTTATTTCCACCATTATCCATGTTTCCTCCATTCCCCTATCCCCAACTATTCCTTTCAAAACAATAAATCTAATTATTCCATTGTAATTTAACTTCTATCTTTTCACTTACCACAAGATACAAAGCTACCCAACCAATGTTGGTGCCACACACACACACACACACACACACATCCTTTAAGTTCAGTGATGAAGGGGATGGGGGATGGCAGCCCCGAGACCCTATGGAGTTCTCTAAGGGAACGTCACCCTACCAGGTGGATGGATGATTATGAGATGGAACAAGGGAGCAGTGATCTTTAGATTGGCATGTGGTGGAATGAAAACTGAAAGCGATGAGAGGTGATGGCAATTTGGGGAGTGAGAAGAAGAGTTTTTCCCTGCATTTTGTTTTTCTTTGGGATGCTAACTGTGACAGACACCAGTCATGGAGATAGAGAGACCGCGACAACATGGGGGAAGAAATGATTAATCTGCTGGTGGTACCTGATTGCAAGTCGAGGTAGGAACAATTTTATTTATGTGCCTTCAAACCACAATCAAAAGCATTTTCTTCCTGAAAAGGACAGATTGGAGAAAAAGACTGGATGGTTACAGTTGGATTGTCTCTGATTACCGAACTGTTTGGTGAGAGTCAAGCAACAACAATAACAATCAATTGGAGGAAAAAGAGCCTCTCATGTTCACTTGCCCTGCTAGAAATAGTAGTTAAATCTCCTTAAATCACTCATTGTATATCTTCACAACAGCACGAGACAATCAGTACATTGTCATGTATATAGAAAAAGAAGTGAGAGTCACTAATGGAAGCACTTTGATCATGTAATTAGTGAATAACAGGAATTGTCCCTTTGACCAGTCGCTTGTGAGATTTCAATGAGATCATCAGTAACAGAAGCGATGACGATAACAACAGCAACAATAACAATTGAGATCATGAGAGAGTCTACTACATTAACACTCTTGTAGAAAAGATAAAATTCTTCAGAATCACCATTCACACAAAAAATCAATAGATAAGTTAGTGTTAACCTAATAAACAGTAGAATATGAGGAAACTGGTGATGGTCTGTGTAGGCAATTAGTGAGGACAACAAGTTCGTTAAGAAGAATAAATTATTTTACCAAAAGAAAGAAGTGGTGACTTGTGTTGACTTATTTAATGTATGTGTTATTGAAAAGCTGAGATAAGGATGTGGTGGAGATAGTTTGTATTCGTCAAATAAGTGTATAAGCTTTGACATTTCTTGCTAAAGCAATGAGCAGAGTGAAAAAGTTAGGCATTGCTAATGAGGTCAGAATCAGACTGGAAATTGTTTGAAGTTGTCTCCCATAATTGCCAGAAAATTAAAAATAATGTAAGTCATTAACGAATATTTTGTTCAAGAGTGATCTATTGAAGGTTGTGCATAAAATATATTCAATTAATTGAAATTCACCTCTTAGTTGAAGAAAGAAAACAAACACCTACTGGTGATTATTTGCAAATTTCAAAGAAAAGGTGAAATTATTGCTAGGATTAATTTCTGAAAGTTGATTTATATGGTTAGGCAAAGGAAAATCTATTGTTTCTTCCTCACATATCTATTTGTGTGTGTGTGTGTGTGTGTGTGTGTGTGTGTGTGTGTGCCTGTCTGTCTGTCTCTCTCTCTCTCTCAGACTGGAGTTGGTGCAGCCTTCCACCTGGCCAGCCCTGGTCAAACCATCCAACCCATGCCAGCTTGGACAATGGCCAATGCAGATTATATATATATATATATATATACATATATATATACATATATACTTAAATATATAAATATTTATTTGCTTAGGCATTGCATGACTAATAACTTGGTGTTATGAAGTTCATAGCATCACCATTGTTTTCTCTGTGTCATCTATTTTTCTAATGAGTGTGTGTGTGTGTGTGTGTGTGTGTGTGTGTGTGTGTGTGTGTGTAGCATATATATGTATATATGCATGTATGTATATATGCATGTATGTAGGTTTTAAAGAAACTTATGCATGGGAGTATGGAGAATATATTTCCATTGCAAATCAATGTGGATATCTGCATCCAGAGAGAGACTGAAAACGGGAAATGTAAGTCATTCAGTTTTAATACTATAAATAGGTTTGATGATGCAGATAAATATAGCAACAACAACAACACTAACAACAGCAATAAATGATTCAGTGAAGCCATTTGCAAGTCATTCACCATAATTAAACTAATTTTTTGAAAAACAGAAAATGTCTTCAAACTCTTGCAAAAATGTATAATTGCTTTGAGTTTGGGCAGAAAGCCAGGAATATCATGCAGAGGAGCTGGTTGATTATATCGACCCCCCAGGATGACTGGTATTGCTTTTTTATAAATCCTGAAGCGATAAATGGCAAAGTTCTGTAATTTCATTGAACAAAGTAAAAGCGGTTGGTGGTGGTGGTTGTTGTTGGTGTTGATGATGATGGTGGTAATGGTGGTGGTGGATGTGGTGGTGGTGGTGGTGGTGGTGGTTGTTGTTGGTGGTGGTTTGTGGTTGTGGGGGTTGGTGGTGTTGTTTGTGGTAGTGGTGGTGGTGGTGGTGTTGTCGCTGTGGTGGTTGCTGAAGAATCATAAAGCATTTTTTCTCTTTTCTTTTATGTTTGGTTTATCTAAATAAGGGGTCAATTTCTACCTGTCGTTTCAGTTGTCCCCAGAATGGGGACAATTTCCAAAAGCCCAACAGATGTCAAGTGTTTATTTCTGGTTCCATCCACTGCTTCAGGGATTTCTCATGTTGTATCAGACACCCTTCTGTCCACATTCCAAATTCTTGAAAAAGGGAAGCAAGAATAGTGTGGACCTTGTAGATCCTGATAAACAAAGCAGTAGGATGGTCATGGCTGGAACTCCATTTCTTCCAGCAGCACCACTGCTGCTGTCTACCCGACCATCACCCACTTCTTCCACTGATATCACAGTTTTCTTGAGTGGTTGCAAAGCGGTTTACTCAAACATTTTGATAACAATAACTGTTTGATAACATTATCTGTGATTATAACAAAGGACTTTCACACCAAGTGTGTGTGTGTGTGTGTGTGTGTGTGTGTGTATTTATATATATATATATATATATATATATATATATATATATATATATATATATATATATATATATATATTCCTTTATTCTTTTAACTGTTTCAGTCACTTGAGCGTGACCATGCTGTAGCATCACCATAAAGGGTTTTAATCAAACAAATTGACTCCAGGGATTATTCTTTGTAAGCCTTATACTTCTTTTATTGGTCACTTTGGGTGAACTGCTAAGTTACAGAGACATAAACACACCAAGATCAGATGCCAAGTGACGGTGGGGTGGGGGAAAAACAAAGACACACCCACATAAATACATACATATACACACACACATACAATGGGCTTCTTTCAGTTTCTGTCTACCAAATCCACTCACAAGGCTTTGGACAGCCCAAGACTATAGTAGAAGAGACTTGACGAAGGTGCCACGCAGTGGGACTGAACCCAAAGCCATGTGGTTGGGAAGCAAGCTTCTTACCACACAGCTACACCTCTGCCTATATATATATATATATATATATATATGTAGGTGTATTGGATTGCCTATGTTCAGCCGCCAGCAGGATAAAAGCCCCAGCATGTTCTCTTGTCTGATGTGGAGTTCGTGAATTTGATCCTGGGATCCTACTGTTTTGATGAACCTTCTCTGTCACACTCACTCAACATGGGTTGACAGAAGAGTGCAGTCCTTTGCCTTTGTTTATACAGTAGTTAAATTGATGACATTGGACCCCAATGCACAGCTGGTACTTATTTTATTGACTCCAAAAGAATGAAAAGCAGAGTATCTATATTTATATATGTATACATCTATATACATGCATGTGTATATGCATGTATGTGTAAGTGTGTGTGTGTGTGTGTGTGTGTGTGCACGCATGTGTATATATAATACATATTATTTAAAGAGAGAGAGAGAGTGAGAGAGATTTAAAGAGAAAGAAAGTAAGGGAGGGAGAGAGAAAGATTGTCTCTCAGACTGAGACATAGATAAATAGATAGATAGATAGATAGTGCAGATAGATAGAGAGATAGATAGAGAGATAGATAGATAGATAGACAGACAGATAGATAGATATGTTTCTTTATTAGCCACACAGGGCTCAACATAGAGGGGACAAAATACAAATGTAGAGTTTTTCTTTTCGAGGGGGGCGAAAACAAAGCAGAAAAAAACAAAAGTGGGGACAACGATGAAAAAAAATACATCGCAAAACGTTTGGAGTATTTACACAAAATACGAAATAATACAGAAAATTCCCAATAAATGGGGAGGTTATCCGTGGAAAGAAAAACCTACGAAAAGACCACG
>NC_068997.1:56379547-56392634 GCF_001194135.2 Octopus bimaculoides | reverse complement strand
CACACACCGTCCACACACACACACCATCCACACACACACACACCATCTACACACACACACCATCCACACACACACACCATCCACACACACACACCGTCCACACACACACACCATCCACACACACACGTGCACACAAAGCGTGTGTACATTTAGACAATATTTCACTGATATAATGAAAGGCAAAGATCCATAAAATACAACAGAATTCACTTAGTGTGTGTGTGCGCGTGCGTGTGTGTCTTTGTGTGTGTGTGTGTGTGTATGTGTTTATATCTATGTATTTGAGTATGTGTGCTTGGAAGTGTTGCATGTGTGGTATTATTAGGTGTGTGGTAGTCTTTGCTGACACAGTATACACTTATGCTGGTGTGTGTGTCTGTGTGTATGTAAGTATGTGTGTATAAGTATATGTATATGTGTATGCTTGAATGTATATATATAAACATGTATACAGACATTCACATGCACATGTATATATATCATCATCCTCATAATCACCATCATCATCATAATCATAATCATCATCCTCATAATTACCATCATCATCATAATCATCATCCTCATAATTATCATCATCATCATAATCATCATCCTCATAATTATCATCATCATAATCACCATCATCCTCATAATCACCATCATCCTCATAATTACCATCATCCTCATAATCACCATCATCATCATCAATGTCGACTTTCTTCGCTGGCATGCAGTGGATGGCTTGGCAGGGGCTGCACTAAACCCCAATTATCCGTTTTGGTAAGGTCTGTGCAGCTGGATGCTCTTCCTGATGCCAACCACTTTACAGAGTGCACTGGGTGCTTTCTATGTGGCCCCAGCATGAATACTTCTTTATGGGCTCTGGCACTGTGTGGGGCCTGAAGTCAGGGAGTTGTCTCTGGACTTGCTTCGTTCACATTTTCTTTTGTGGTCCCTGCAATATTGTTCATTTGCAGGAGGTGGTGGCACCACTGTTGGTGCATCTTCACCAGGTAGGGAAGTCTTGTGCTTGCGTTTCCCAGTTGGCATGGTTGATCTCAAAGCTCTTCAGTGAAGATTGGAGTGTGGTTCCTGGAGCATTTTTTTCCTATTCACCTTGCACGTGCTTACCTTCTGCCACTTCACTGTAAAACGGTTTCTTGGGAAGGGAGACATATTGAGGAGCTGCTGAGCTCACCTGTTTTAAACTCATCTCCTACAACCTAAAGAAGTATAATAAATTGGGAAGCCTCAGTAGATGCCGATTTGCCCCATGAATTCCTCATTGAACTCATGGCCAGTATTCTGTACATGGATTGCACCACTCTTACCAAATGTACATCAATGACCAGCTTTCTCATACACACACTTTGGCAACCTTTTAGTTGGCATCAGTGTATGTACACATGTGTGTGTGTGTGTGTGTCTGCCTATGTATAAATAGGTGTGTCAGCATTTCTGTTTGTAATAGCTTTGTTCTTTTGTTCTGTCCACCTCTCAATCACTCTACCCTTACCTCTTTACACACACACGCACACACACACACACACACACACACACACACACACTCGTGTGTATAAATATCAATAAAATGTGTGCATCTGTCTGTGTCTATATGTTTGTATGTATCTGTGTGTCTATGTTCTTGGTTGCATGTTTATTTGTTCATGATAATGATGTACCATTTCCAATATGCTTCTTCTCGTAGACAGTTAATACCCAAAATAATGCCAGTATAATGGTCAGTTGTGCTTGGAAGAAAAGGCAAAATTACTTTCGCTCAGAAAATACTGTTTGGATGTGTTAAAGAGAAATGGTTTCTAATTTGGTTTTTTGATGTCTTCAGCGGACGTAAGTTTCCAAATAGCTTCAGGCAAATGAATTTTATATTTTGTGACCATTATTTCCTTGGCATCATTTCTTATAATTTTCATTCACTGTTACAGGGTAAAAAATTTCAGAAGCAATTTCACAGAGAATATTAGAAGTAGTTTTATCATGGAACTAATTGATGGAGAAGGGAGTGTTGAGAAGACCGTGAAGGTTGGGGGTGGAGGAAGTGTGTAGCTAGAGCTTTGGTCCTTAAGAAATGAATGATTGAAGTCTGTGCACCACATTCACAGTATTCTATGAATGATGGTGGATTAATGCCAGAGACATAAATATGTCATATGGTTCCGACATGACTCTCAGAAACAAAGAATAGAATTTCATTCAGAGATTTTTGAAATTCCTTTTCATGTTGAAATAACCTAATAAAAATTTTAAGAAATAAATTTAAAATAAATTTTCGAATGATTTTTTTTTTTCTGATTGAAAAATGATAACAGAGTTTATAAAAAATGTTTGCTGACCCAATGTTAATAGAATCATGCTAGTAAATGGCATGTGTAAGGCAGGGAACTGGCAGAGTCAGACAAAAGGCTTAGCTGCATTTTATCCGTTTTTACATTCTGAGTTCAAATTCCACTGAGGTCAACTTTGTTTTTCATCCTTTCAGGAATGATAACCTAAGTACCAGCAATGTTCTAGGGTTGATGAAATTGACCGGCTCCTCCATAAGGGAACCATAAATATTTCATTGCTTTGTTGATTGATATTTTAGTTGCTGAACCAGGACATTGCATGCCCTCTGGTCAGCTTGACACTGGTCAGCTTGATGTTATTAATAATATTCTATTTATGCTGCTGTAAGTCAACATTTACAGGAAAGACATATTCTCTCTCCAATTTTTGCCTTCCCTAGAAGAAGGATAAGATATAGTATATGGAGAAAAGGGTTGGATGTCCAATATTTGATGAGGAGGGGAGAGATTAGGGCTCCAATGGTTTACATCTGGCACCTCCTACTGATCGCTTTCTATGGCTTGCATCACTTTTCAGTCGCTCCAATCTGTTTCATTGAAATATCCCTCTTACTACCACTTCACAGAATATTGTTAGAAAACAAACATTTGACTGGAAAAACTAAACTAAATAAAATATAAATACTTTGTCCACCAATTACAGCAAATATCAAAATTTCTCTAAGTCCACAAAATTTTATTAGCATGGAATAAAATAAAATACGAAATAGGAAAAAAGATTCAACTAAAATACAAAAATCAACAAATTATTGCCTTTAGCATAAATTTTTGATTTTTTTTTTTTTTTCTGAATCATTTAAAACATTCTGAAAATGAATATTTTCAAGAACTTTTTAAAAAAAGCAAAAAAAAAAAATTCAAGTGAATGAAAAATAAATTCATTTTTAATTTTTCTTTTTTCTTTTTATTTCTCACAGCAATTAATTTTAACTTAAATCATTACGTTTAATTACAAGTGGGATCTTGTAATTAGCTATCATTCGCTGTTTGTTGAACTTATTTTCATTATTTTCTCAAAAACCTCATTTAAACCAAATATCATATTCCTTGAAACTACTTTTTAGGAATTGCTTTGGAGAAAACATTCTTTTCTAATAATTACAGAGGAGTCTTCAGATCTGAATTGTAGTTACTTTCTAAAGAAGGGAAAATTTCATTAATTCCTTGACTCTTTTTAGCTCCAAGACCATTCAAGTCATACTCATGTAATATCTTCAAGGCATATCACTATCGGATAAAATTAAATCAAATAATAATAATAATAATAATAATAATAATAATGATAACCAGGCACTGGCTCTCATGGCTTCTCATCTTAACTGATTTGAAGTGTACTCATGTACATTGTTTTGTCTTGGTTGAAAAGATGGGCTACAGCAAATATTCTGCTCAATACCACAGATTTGCTTGTCAGTTCTTTGACCTTAACCAGTTGAGCATGTTCCTTAGTGGCTGACGATATGTGCATCTCTGATCATGAGTAGAAGTAGATGACGAGCATCATAGCCATGTGTTGAGAGGAATTCTTTGGGGTTTGAATAATTCACCTTTGGAAACATAGGTGTTTCGTTCAACAACCCTTATTCAAGGACCTTTTGAGTGGGATGGGCAACTCAACCTGAAGAAAAATCTAATTGGGCCACACCTATGAGGTCATGTGCTGTTTATCTTGATATGAGATCACCATGTCGCACATATATGGTTGTGATGCATGTACCTGGTGTACCCTTATCGGATGGGTAGTCACGAAGGGTATATTGGGCTTCATATATTTGAACCCTAGGGTCACTCTGATGACATGCACTGCTCTCTCAGTCAGTAATAACAATAATAATAATAATAATTTTTTTTCTGATTTAGTTATAAAGGATTAGAGGTTAGCCAATACCAGTGACCCCAGTACCTCACAGGTAGTTTATTTTATCGACCCCCAGATGAATAAAAGGCAATATTGACCTTGTAGTGATTTGAACACAGAATGTAAAGAGCCAGAAAAAAAAAAAAGAAAATACTTGAAGTCATTTTTTTTCTGATGTTCTAACATTTCTGTCAGCAGGTACATCGTTTAACGTCTGCTTTCCATGCTGGCATGGGTTGGCCGGTTTGAGTGAGGACTGACTAACCAATAGGCTGCACCAGGGTAAGGCCTACAATGTGAGTTAGGAGAAAGAGAGCCAGTTATATCAACCCCCAGCGTTGGAATGGAAAAGCTTTTACTAATCTAACAATAGACCAGCAAAGTTAATATCAGCATTTGGCTGATTGAAAATTTATTGCCAATAACTCCATTGCTCCCCAAATACAACTTCAAATTAAAAAAAAAAAACACAAATAAATGCAATGTTTTAATGTTCTGGTATTACTTGAATTTGCCTACAGCTTTGAAGTACTTAAATTTGAAGGGTTTATTAAATTAAAAATAAAATTATGACTGTGAGAAGAGCAAAATTGAAATTACAATGAACAAAACCCTTCTGTCTAACATTTACATGCCTAAGAATTGACCTGCTAGGAATAGCAGCCAAATGTGCTGTAAATCATATCCTACTACATCTAAGATGTGCGGGAAAAACATCTCTATAATCAGATAATGGTCCTGGACGGAATGTTCTTCATCATAGACTCACGTACCTACGCACATGGCTTAGTGGTTAGGGCATTTGGCCCACAATTGCAAGGTTGTGAGTTCAATTTCCTGTGGTGTGTTGTGCCCTTGATCAAGACACTTTATTTCTTGTTGCCTCAGTCTTCTTAGCTGGCAAAAATGAGTTGTACCTGTAATTTAAGGGAGCAGCCTTGTGACATTTTGTGTCATGCAGAATCTCCCTGAGAACTAGGTTAAGGGTATGCATATCTGTGGAGTACTCAGCCCTTGTATGCCAATTTTCATGATCAGGCTGTTCTGTTGATTGAATTAACTGGATTATTTGCTGTTGTAACTGATGGAGAGCCAGGCCTGCTTAAGAATAATTAACAACAACAATAATCTAATAAGAGAAAAATTGATATTATCTGGGAAGATAGTTGATGCTAAAAATTCTCACTATAAAGAAACTTTCTTTCAGAATTTCTCTTTAAAACCTAAGCAAATCATAAGAAGTAACCATTTCTGAAATAGTTTCATAATTTCAAAAATTTTAAAACCTGAGTTGGAGAAATTTCTGTTGAAATTTCTGAATTGTTTCAAAATGATGAGTGGTATAAAAAAACCAAAAAAAGGAAAACAACCACTTCATCTTCGATGGAATCAATACTAAGGAAGAAAATACAACAAATATTTCCCATTATCTTTTACAAGTCCTTTAAAATTCACCATTTTCACAGCTGTCTAAAATAATTTAAATTTCATACAAGAAAACCAGTTCCTCTTAAAACTGCTTTCCTTTTCTGAAGCTCAACAGATTATCGAAGAGTTTGGTTTTAGAGCAGATTAAATGAAATTGCAAAATATTTCAATTTTTGTGCATTAATGCTACAAATCAGTTCTGCCAAATGTGTCTGATTCCTTGTGTCTTAGAGTTCCTGGCATATCTTATATCACTGATTTTCTTGCTTTCTCTCAAACAGAACCACTAACAATTCTTTCTTCCAACGAAATCATCAGGTCTCTTCTATTTAATTTTTAATTATCTCTCAATTCTAAATTGTAATTACTAATGAATAAAATATTTGAAAATTTATTGCTAAATAATATGCTAAGTGTTTAGACTATTAAACCCATATTAGTGCCAAGAAAGTAAAGGAGTTCCTATGTGGGAACCAGGCTTGCAAGAAACAGCATCTAAATCTTCTGTTCAAACCATACTTTCGCAGTAGAAACTGCACTTAGATTCCTGTTAAACCTGCTTACCATTACCATCATAAAAACAGACATAAAATGATCACGATGGGGATGATATACACACACACACACACACATGTACGTACATATATACAACCAGGATTACTACCTTCCACTTTGTTTACAATCCAGGAGCAGGAAATATCAGCCAAATACCTGATGCACAAAAAGGAGAGAGATGCAGGAAAAGCAGAAAAATGTGACAACCGATGCAGACTTTGTGGAGTTCACACTGAAGATATCACCCACATCATAAGCAGTTGTCCGAAAATGTCATCATGATATTAAATACATATGAGACATGATGTTGGAGCTAGGACACTCTATAATGAAATCTGTTGGATGAATAACCCTGAGGACAAAGAAATAAGAACCCACAGTATGGTGGAAGCCACAGCCACTCATAATAAAAAGGAGTAATGGTGGAATGTATCAGTGAAGACCTCAGTAAAATTAAGCTCAACAAACCTGATATAATGATTTGGGATAGAGAAGAGAAACTGTGCACAGTTGTGGAAATTAGCTGCCCAGCGGATGTTAACATAAAGCTGAAGATCAGTGATAAAGAGAATACTTATGTTGAACTGTTGAGAAATCTGAAGTTACTCTATCCAGATTATAGGTTCAGGTTTATACCTGCAATTATTGAGGCCCTGGGATATGTAACACATTGCCTAGGCTTCTCAAAACCATAAAGGTGAAAGCTGATTCAGATACTACAGATTCAAGCCATCAATGACTTCCTGAAGTTTATCACTTAAGTGTATATGAGCATATCTAGCTGTGCAACTATATACTTGAAAACACATACATAAAAGAAAACATGCAAATCTGCATCATATATACATGCGTGCATATAAAAATTACCTGTTGATGTACTTTGTATGCAATTATGCATCCCAGTCACTGCAATTTCATCAACGGTCCATCACTCATGACGTTTTCAAACTGATTCAAACAATAATGTCACAGTTTAGATTTGATGGAATGCTGGTCTAATAACCACCTCTGCTAATAATACAGTTGAAGTGTGACTTTAAATGTTTATTCAGATTTCAATTAATTGTAACAGTCTTTCGTTTACATGTTGCTGTTTGGTGATCATTATTTATTCACAGGTATTGTACTTATTCTGCATTTATACCTTCTATTAATATTATTGTTATTATTATAATTAGTAGTAGTTGTAGTATTAGTATAAATATCATTAATTGTTATAATTGTTATTGTAACTAGCATATTTACTATATTTTGTTTATTTAAATTGTTTAGACATATTTTCTTAAGTGTGGACATTTCAGAGCCTGTTCGTGTCTTGTGTCTCTAAGAGTAAATTTAGAAGTGAAAATTTGGTACATTTCCTCCACACAATTTAAGAATTTAGAATCTCCTTATTTAACCCATTTCAGAGATAATATGGCATCTGCCAGCATCAATTATCCCTCTTACACTCTGTATATACATATATACGATCGTTGTGAGAAATAAATTTTCTCATGTATTCCATTTTCTATGATTTGTTACATATATATATGGATGAATATGTATGGCCAGAGGAGAAAGGTTGTACACATGTTTCAATGCATGGTGTCAGTAGAAGATGACTGGACAATCTTGGGGTGCATGTGGACGTAACTACTAAGTAGGGTCTCGGTCATCTATGATCCTTTATTTTCCAGATCTTCCAAGACTGGTGGGAGGTAAAAAAAAAAAAAGAAAAATGAGAAACAGGGTACCTGCCCCATAGACTGATTCCAATAGAATGAACTCCCTTAAATTTACTTAATGGCTCAGGGTGGAAAGTCTAGAATTAAGTCTATCACAAAAGAACTCAGAATGCCAAGAGCCCAAACAGACATGAAGACGAGACTCTCTCCGTGCAATTTTGACAATCTGATGCTCTTGGCTGGTGTTTTATTTTCTCAAACATAAAAAAGTTGAAAAACCAAACTGATTTTGGTGGTTGTAGATCTCCCGTCATAGAAAGTCAAAATATACACCACAAGTCTACAAATGATGGTGTTTCAACTTTTTTATTTGACTTATAATTCTGTATTTCTTCTTCTAACAATTTAAGAATTTAACCTTCTTATTAAATGTTTATCAAGCAAACTTGTAATGTTGGGTTTCTCAAAGAACTAACAGAAATGGTTGATACAAATTCTTGGAATGAAGTTCACTGATTTCATAATACAAAAGTGCAAGAATTTTTGAAGATTTAACGTTTTAGAGGAATTATTGCAGAGAAAAACTGATATGAGAAGAATCTTGATTCCTAGTTGAAAATATTTTCTTATTGTCTTCAGTTCAAGGCGTTTTAAGTAACAATGAAAGAAGCATATAATTATATACATCAATAAAAGGTTACACACACACATACACACACACTGATAAATATATATTTGTGTGTGTGTTTATGGTAATATATACGTTCATATACAGACATAACACCCCACCACACATATCTATACATACATTGTGCATATATGTGTATGGGTGTAAGCATACAGATATATCTACATGTGTTTAAAAAGGAGTTTATTGACCAAATAATCAATTAATCTGTCTTTAATTCTGTTATTCTCTCCAACCTTCTCTACAACAAACACACAATTATACATGCACACACACACACATGCACACTCATATACACACATAGGCACACACATAGAGACACCCATTTAAAATATATGATTGCAAACATGTACATAAATATATCAAAATAGCAAGCCAAACAGACGCAGACATATCGTTGGTGGATGACTCCAACTCATTAATTTGTCTAACAATGATTGATAAACCTATTATATGAAATTCTTAGCTTTATTTATAAGGGAATCAATTAGATTCCAGGGTATCGGTGCCATCAAATGGCCTCTAATTGACTAAGTGGCTTTGTCAAGAGAAAATATGGTCTGTTTAAATCTTTTGTTGCCTCTTCTCTGTTCACAACAAAAGGAAACCATCTTCAGTCGATTCCAACTTGAGAAAATCAAAATCATATTAAAGAATTACGAATTTCAAACTTTACCAAGTTATTATTGGACATTAAAAAACAGACACATATCTATCTATTTGTGTGTATGCATGCATGTATATATATGTGTATATATATACACCCATGTACACACACACACATGTATGTATGCGCGTATATATATATATATATATATATATATATATATATATATACATGCATATATATACACACACACTCATATATATCTACACACTGTATTTATTCATGCATATTGCAAGAAATTTAGTACAAAATATTACGGTGATTATTGACAGGAAGCACTAAGCTGGAGGTCAAATCAAATTTGTGTAAGTATAGTTTAGGCATATATTTATATGTGTGTGTGTGTGTGTATAGTTGACTAATGAAAATGATAAAGAATGTAATAGAATCAGCACATGTGTTTCTTACAGACAAGATGACCCTCCCAAGGTCAGATGACCCTCCCAAGGTCAGATGACCCTCCCAAGGTCAGATGACCCTCCCACTGGCAGATTCATTGAAAGATCAACCAATAAACTGAATTAGCTTCCCTTTTACTTGTTTCAGTAATGAGACAACGGCCATGCTGCAGCATCACCTTGAAGAATTTTTGCTGAAGGAATTAAACCCAGTCATTATTTTTTTTAAAGTTTGGTACTTATTCTATTGGTCCCTTTTGCTGAACTGCTATGTTATGAGGACATAAGTACACCAACACCGGTTGTCAAGTGTTGATGTGGAGACAAAAACAGACACACACACACACACACACACATATATATATATATATATATATATGATGGGCTTCTTTAAGTTTTCATCTACCAAATTCACTCACAAGGTTTTGCTGGCTAGAGGCTATAGTAGACTACAATTGGCCAAAGTGCCATGCAGTGGGACTGAACCCAGAACCATGTAGTTGGGAGGCAAGCTTCTTACCACACAGCCACTTCTGCACCTATATAGCCACTCCTGCGCCTAAGTATACATACATACATATATATGTATGCATGTATGTATGTATATATATATACATATATACAGGTTTGGGCAAAAGTCACCCAGTAGTAAATCAAAATTCCATAAATACTATCTGTAATTTTGTATTGACTCAAATGGAAGAATGTGTCGCTCAAGGAGATGCTTTTATTAAATTCTTTCAGTTGTTAAACATAAATATATCTTGGAATTAAATGGTTTTGATTTACTGTCAGGAGACTTTTGGTCAACTCTGTATATGTATAATGCATATGTGTGTGTATGTACATATGTGTGTGTGACTGTGTATAAAGTTGTGTGTGTGTAATAATACCTTTTCATTATAGTTATAAGAAAATGCTAGAATAAATATTGGCATTTTGTAGAGAAAAATTCAATATTCTTTGTGGTTTTGTGTCCTAGGGCAAAAATACAACACAGCTATTTCCCAAAGAACATTGAGTAGTTTCATAAGATTTCTTTTGGCGTCAAACAGCAGCTCATGTAAATTGTGATCTTTCAAAATTCTTCTTTTTGGAGAAATCATGAATTCTTTAATGCCAAAATTTTATGACACAGACTTTGTGGGAGCGAGAAGTGTCCAGCTGATTCATTTCTGTTGCAATGGAGGAAAAAACAGTGTTAAGCTGATGCTGGAGGGAAACCACAGCAGAAATCAGTCATGGTTGTGTGGTTTAGCAGCTTGCTTTGTAGCCATTTAGTTTCAGGTTCGGATCCTCATCTCTTAAATATAGAACTCAGTCTGCTGTGATAATTCTAGAATACGACACATAAAAGCCTAATGATATATCTTTCTTCACACACTCATTTATTAATTTCTTTAATTTCTTCATCTGTTTTTTTTTTTTCAATATCAGCATGGGTTAGATAAATTGATATTGTTAAGGCATAGTTTTCCCTTCGATTTTTTATAACTTCTTGAGATTTAAGGGTGAAGGCTTTTTGGCTCACAATTGAAAGGGTCACTCCTTGAATTTTATCCAGTGCATTGTGTCCTTGAGCTAGACACTTTATTTCACGTTGCTCCAGTCCACTCAGCTGGCAAAAATGAGTTGTACCTGTAATTCACAGGGTCTGCCTGGTCACATTCTGTGTCATGCTAAATCTCCCTGAGAACTACGTTAAGGGTATGTGTGTCTGTGGAGTACTCAGCCACTAGCATATTAATTTCACCAGCAGGCTGTCCCATTGATCAGATCATCTGCAACGCTCATTGTTGTAACTGATGGAATGCCATCTTCCTTCTTCTTCTTCTTCTTCTTCTTATTGTTTCTATCTTTCTGTCTTCCATACCCTGATAATAATAAGCTTAATTTAGTTTTTCGTTCCATTTGAGATTACAGCCACTAATTCACTTAACGCTCTCTCCCCTGACAGTTGGTATTGCTAAATAACTGGGCTTCTCTCTAAAGAGTCTGATAATAGACAATCACCATACTATATGAATCAGGGCAGCCAATACCTGAAAGAATTAGAGTTCTACAAAGAGAAGAAAATTCTTGAAAATTGTTTCTGCAAATCAAGTTACAACTAATATATTTTTGGCATTTACCATATTTACAAGAACAAGCTATCATTTATCTTTCAATTAATACCATTCTGTTGTTTGGAATAAAATGTTGCAAGACATATTCCAAGACAGTTTGGATTATCTTTTGACAGACTTTTGGAGCCTAAAATAGATTCTGTTAACTTTGGCTCAGCATAAAATCTTTTTTGGAAGAGGTGTGTCTGGCAAAGGATGGAATATTTGAGTGCCACTTAATTTATTGAGCGTCACTCATCAACTGAAAGGAAACACAAAATTGTCCTTGTCAGTATTTGAAATTATAATGGAAAGGGAGATAACCAAACTGATGCCTTTGTCCAGAGAAATTTTGTTTATTACTCTGCCAGTGTATGAGTTATTGGTAGATCATCAAACATATTCTTTTATTCTTTTACTTGTGTCAGTCATTTGACTGCGGCCATGCTGGAGCATCGCCTTTAGTCAAAACAAATCAACCCCCAGGACTTATTCTTTGTTAGTCTAGTACTTATTCTATCATTCTCTTTTGCTGAACTGCTAGATTATGGGGATATAAACACACCAGCATCAGTTGTCAAGTGATGTTGGAGGACAAACACGTGCACACACACACACACACACATATATATATATATTCATGCACACACACACACACACATATATATTTGAATATGTGCAAGAGGCCATTGCACCATTTCCATCGACCAAGAATCAGTCAAACCAATGCTGTTAGAAAAGACTTACCTAAGACCCTGCACAGACCCATCATAAAAATAAAAACTACAAACCAACATGGTAAACATCCTAATCAAATGGCTCCAATTACTCTCTTTGCAATAACATACCTGTAATATCTTTTACAGGTAATAGTTGTTTCCCCACTCTCACATATCATTGACAATGAAATCAGATCAGCAAAAAAAGAGATTTGCTAGTAGCCATCTTGGAAGCAACACAGATTTTTATTTTGCTCTGTATAAGTAAAACACAGAATGTCTCTTCTGCTTAGTTTCTGCCTGAAAAACCATTACCAAGTCAAAAATTTGACTAAATTACTTGAATCCCAAATGCTGATCTATGTTGCCATCCAGTAATTACTTTGTTATGTTTCATCCAAAAAGAAATTATCATGTCATTGAGCAAAAAGGAGGGACAGGCAGAGAGAGAGAGAGAGAGGGAGAATTATATAAATACATACATATGTGTGTGTGAGTGTGTGTGTGTGTGTGTGTGTGTGTGTGTGTGTGTGTGTGTATATGTGTGTGTGTGTGTGTGTGTGTATATATGTGTGTGTGTGTGTGTGTGTGTGTGTATACATACACAGATAAGGTGAAGGCAAGTAGGAGAAGGAAAGAAAGAGAGGACGTAGAGAA
>NC_068997.1:56371106-56379440 GCF_001194135.2 Octopus bimaculoides | reverse complement strand
GTAGAGAAGAGAGAGAGAGAGAGAGAAAGAGAGAACAGAAACATGTAAAATAGATAAACAAATAACTAAATACAAGCCAAATGTATTTTCTTTCTTCTTGGAAATTATTTTCTATTTTCTGGCAGAAGTAATTTTGAAATAGCCAAGATGAAGACAAAAACCATCTTTTCTAAAAATAATGATATTATTCAAAGTTTGAAAATAAAAAAAAAGAAATTGAAATAATTAGAAGTTTAGAGAGGCAAATTTATTTTATCATTTTGCTCAGCTTGAGACAAATTATTTTTGCTCAAAATTAATTTTTTTCGTGTGTGTGTGTGTGTGTGTGTGTGTGTGTGTATCCTTCCTTGTCTTCTTTTTCTTTTCTATATTATCATATATAACTCAGGTCTGTTTGTTTGTTTGTTTGTTTACTTCAATGATGCTAATATAATCCCTTCAGCAAGATTTCAAAAACTCAGTCCCCAGAATCTAATCAATACTCTTATTTCCATCATGCATTACAAGATGTTTGCCAATCAGTAAAAGATTGAAAATACAAATTAACCATAAATCAAGCAAATGTGAAACTAAATATTTAAAAAAATAATAAAAAGCAACATACAAAAACATATTTCTTTAATCTCTCATATTTTATTACTTTCTTTTAAACATGGTGATTACAAAATACGATACATGGGGAAAATACATGGAATAATGATAGAGGAGTGAAGAATCAGATTCCTATGAATAAAGAAACTTTGCTATGTGTGTGTGTGTGTGTGTGTGATCATCATCAACATTTTATTTTCCGTTGCTGACATGCAGTTGACATATGTATGTGTGCGTGTGTGTATGCATGCATGTGTGCATATGAGTGTATGTGTGTGCATATGTATGTGTGTCTATATGTACATGTATGTGTGTATGCGTGTATGCGTGCATGTGTGCATATGTGTGAGTGCATATATGTGTATGTATGTGTACGTGAGTGAGTGCACGTGTGTATGTGAGTGCATGTGTGTGTGTGTGTTCATTTTTTTTTTTCCATTCTAGTGTGGGATTCGATGGAGAATTATTCCAAGCAGTATTTTATAGCCAGACTTTTTTCTCTCATCAATTATCTTTTCATTTTTTAAAAATTTTAATGTGCAAACGTACTCCTGCTTCTGAGGAGTGGTGTCTGCAATCTGGACAATGGCTAGTGAAAGGGTTGACACCTCCAGTGTGACTGCATCCTTCCCACTTCCCACATCATTTAATCCCTTCAACTCCCATTTTGGTTGTGTGATTCCTTTGAATGCAGATAACCTCAAAAGGCATCCATGTTTATTTAAACATATGACAATCAAAATGACATGGTATCTATAATTATAAAGTTTTATTCTCACACCGGGTATTATTTCAAAAACTTACACATTACTGAATAATTTAAATTACCACTGACAGTTTTTCTTACTCAACAATATGAACAGATGAGATATCTTTTTAAATAACAGATACTGTCATTTTTCCCCCTCATGAATGAGCTGCTATTAATTTATTTTGTCTGTCATGGTTTTATAATGCAATAAATTTATCTGACTATGATAGAATGGCCATATCTATAAACTGCAGGTGGAAAATGTGTTGTAAATATTATGAATATAATAATAATGTAGGCATGGTTTCTCTCTGGATGATTGCCCCACCATTTTTTATTGTTTATTCCATACATGTCTCTCTTTTAATTGCTACATATAGACAGATAAACCTGTGGCTTTTCTTCTGATAAATGCATTCACATATACATAGCTTCATGCACACACATCCTTCTCTATATATAAATTTTTTAGGAAGTTAAAAGTTATGGCCAGTCAGGGAATGACCTTTGAATGTAACCATGGTTGGATCTGATGTAAGGAGATAACCCCATCCGCTAACCCCACGCTGCAGCATGAGCAATTAGTTTTTGTTTGCAAAACCAACTTACCACTGTATATTTCTTCCTCCAGTTCTGATATACCCTCCAGCCTTTATCAGGAGTCTTGGGGAAATTTCGAACCTGAGTTCTCATTCCTAAGGTATTTTTTTCGATGTTATTATTATCATTATTATTATTATCATTATTATTATTATTATTATTGGTTGTTACAATGATGTGTTTTCCAATTGATATGGTCAATGGAAGAGACTGCTCATCGAATTAACATGCAAGTGGCTGAGTACTCCACTGATATGTATACTCTTCATAGTTCTTGGAGTTATTCACCATGACACTGAATGTGACAAGGCTGGCCCCTTTTGAATTCCAGGTACAACTCATTTTGCCCATTTGAGTGGACTGGAGCAATGTGAAATAAAGTGTCTTGTTCAAGGACACAATGTGCTCCCTGGGAATTGAACTCATGATGTTATGACCATCAACTTGATATGCTAACCACACACACACACATGTGTGTATATATATATATATATATACACACACACACACTCACACAGAGCAGGCTTCTTTCTGTTTCCCTCTACCAAATCCACTCCCAAAGGCTACAGTAGTAAAAGGTGCCACACAACAGAATCGAACCCAGAACCACTTGGTTGTAAAGTGGTGGCATTCACTGAGTAGCCATCAATACGCCACATGTTCCCCCCCCCTTCCCCACTCGCAAGTGTCTGATATTTTGATATCTACCATTTCCTTCATAATGAATTTGTAATAAATAATTACCTCACCCCCTCACTCTGACACAAACCCCTGATGGAATCACCTCCGGTCATTGCAATATGAAAGATCAGACATTAATTTATTGCACAAAAACCTCTCTAAGGTATCACCATCGATCAGTTTCCTTTCAAAACTATTAGAAATCTCAAAGAATAACTTCAGGAAAGGCTTCTATTTTCTTTCCATTATAAGTTTTGGTATTTCTTGCTACCAAAGTTGGAATATGTTTGCACAGATTCAAATATTGATTTCTGACTTGGGAGAATTCTTTTAGTCTTTTATTACTGGTTTTATTCACTGGACATTGAGTGGCCATGCTAGGGCACTGTTTATATATTATGATAATATCCATAAGAGGAAGATTTAATTGCATGTATCAATAGCAATGTAGTATTGATATCTAGGGTCAGTCCAAGATCATACATGGAGGGATGGAAGGAATGGAGTTGATTCAATAGATTTTAGTTTACAGTTTAAAAATATAAACCAAAAAACAAGAAACGGAAATGTCTGGACATTTCAGTTTACAATTTCTTCACTTTATAAATATTACCGTCTGTTTCACTAATCAACATCATTTTCATTGACATTGCTATAATCCTCACTACCATTACCATCACCATCATCATCATCACTACAACCACCACAACTACCATTCCAATGTTCATAGCTTGTTTTCTAATTCTTCCTAGATCACCCTCCAAGAGTTCAGTCAATCCCAACAGGCATAAGAATCTTGAAACCAATGAAAAACTATAAATATAACAATAAAGAAAAACAATAAAATAAATAAATGTAATGAACAAAAGCCAAAGAAATACAAAATTGTGTTGTATTTTGGCCTCATTTCATAAAATATTTTCTTGCTGGGGCACACAGGTAAACGGAATCGCAATGATGTTGTTCTCTGTTACACCTGAGGCAGTTTGCTTAACATGGCACCAATTCTTCTCTTTTGTTTCCTTCATAATTTTCACCATTCTACTCTTAATGTAAATTCTTTCTTCAAATCCACTTTTTATCATTGAATGTTTTACAAATTCACAAATAAAGGTGCGTGCGCACACGCGTGTGTGTTTGTAGAAATTCTATAAAGCAAATTCACTCACAAGTCATGGGTTGACCCAGGATTATACCAGAAAACACTTTCAGAGCCAGCTTCTCTCTCTCTCTCTTTCTCTCACTCACTCACTCACTCACTCACTCCGCCTCTCCTTTCTTCTCTTATCAGGGTGGCCACCTCATCCCTCTATATTAAGGCACCTCTCTCTATCCCTCTATTATTGTCTAACCTCTCACCTGGCACCAAGCCACTTCCCTTGGCTCCACTCCCTCCATCATCTGAGAGATCTTCATCTTGCAAGTTGCTTGGCAACCATACTGGTGCTGGTGCCACATAACAAGCACCCAGTGTCACACTTTATGAAGTGGTTGGCATTAGGAAGGACATCCACCCGTAGAAGACCAAGCCAAAGTAGACAATGGAGCCTAGTGTGGCTCTGGTCAAACTGTCCAACCCAAGCCAGTATCGAAGATGGACGTTAAATGATGACGGGGATGCTGATGTTAATGATGATACTTATCCAAAGGGCAGTGCAGTGGGACTGAACCCTAAACCGAATGGTTGAGAAGCAAACTTCTTAACCTCACAGCCATGCTTACTTACTCTTATATATGCGTGTGAGTATTTGTATATATGCATGTATGTATGCGTGTGTGAATGTATGTATGTAGGTATATATGTATGTTTGAATGTATGTATATATATGTATGAATGTATGTATATATGTATGAATGTATGTATATATGTGTGTATGTATGTATGTATGTATGTCTGTATGTATGTATACATGTGTATATTTTCATTCATATTTTTAGGTTGTTTTATGGAAAATAGTGCAAGTTTAAAATAACATCAGTCAATATTTATTTTGATTTTATACCAATTCTTAAAAGTACTAATCGTAAGCCAAAAATGGTCGTATTTTACCATTTTATACGATTTCTTTGATTCCCAGCTTTGCTTTCTGATGACAACTTTGTCTTCTCAACATAATTATTATTGATTCATATATAAATACACTATTTTATTAACTTTTATTAACTCTATTGTAGTTTCATCTTTCATTATAAACTGATTGAAACGTCTGTACTTTCTCAAGTGCTACCACCACCAGTCTGGTATTAATTATTATTTTTCTTTGATTATTCTTCGTTAACTTATAAACATAACATACTTATTACACTTGAACAATACAATTTCAGATTCTATGAGATGATTAATTCCGTTAATTCAGGGTTTCATTGCGTACATCAACACATTTATTGGAATATAAGTTTTTATAAACCATTCTTAAATCTAATTTCGTGCACAACATTAATTACATCAGAGATTTAAACAAGAGGTTTTATTTAAGTTTTTAACAAAGGCTTTTTCTTTCTTTTCCGTTTTACTTGTTTCAGTCATTAGAACGCGGCCATGCTGGGGCACTGCCTTGAAGAATTTTGAGTTAAATGAATTGACGGCAGTTCTTTATTTCTTTGAAGCCTAGTATTTTCTTTTATTGGTCTCTTTAGTTGAACAGCTAAGTTACAGGGTTGTAAACAGACCAACACTGGTTGTCAGGTGATGATGGAGGACAGACACATGCAAAGACACACACACACACACACACACAATGGGCTTCTTTCAGTTTCCGATTATCAAATCCACGTTCAAGGCTTTGGTCACCTTGAGGCTATAGTAGAAGGCACTTGCCACCCAGAAATTGTGTCTTGTCCATGCCAGCATGGAACAGTGGGCATAAACAGATGATGATGAGGGGGGGGGGCTGTACGTGTATGTGGGGAGGTGTAAAATGTATTGATAGTGGTGATAGTGAAGCTGGTGTCTGTGTCCCTGGGAGTGTTGGTGATTGCTGGTGGGGCTGGTAGGGTGTGGGGAGGCAGTGGTGGGGGATGTCTTGGCAATGGTCATAACAGTAGTGGTAAAAGATGAATTTAAAAAGTACTTGAAAATCGCAAGTGTAATTAGTGATGAAGTTGAAATAATAATTAGCGCTAAGCTAAAGTAATCCATTTTCTTAAATATTTCAAGCCTATTAAGACAAACACATAAATTAGAAAGCACAAAGATTCAGTTATATCGTGCGCAATTTAGTAAAAAAGTCATTTGTCTTTTATTGCTGAGAGAATTTCCTGAGTAGCAGACATCATCTTTTACATTACAACCGAATGCTAAATATATTTGGGAACTTTTAGTTTTCCAGATTGATTAGATCTGGTAGACAGATATTTTCCATCAAGCATCAGGAATTCGTAAAAACATATGTGGTTGGATGGGTAACAGGTTCGTTTCACAACCATGGAATTTTAACTCAGTCTACTTGTGTGGCATCTTGGGCAAGTCTCTTCTACTATAGATTTGGATTGACCAATAACTGATGGATACAATCTGATTGATGGAGATTGTAATGAATCATTATTTTCCTTCAGTTATAGGGACCAATTTAGGCCCTTAGCCATGCAAGCTATAAGGTAACCTTCCCTAGAGCTGGAGCCATGAATAAAGCACGTATTACACTCTATAAAGGGGATGGAATTAAGAAGGGCAGCCACTTGTGGAAACTATGCATAAGTAGAGAATGGAGGATAATATGATCCTTCAACATGATGAAGCCTGCCAAACTGTTCAACACATGCCAACAGGGAAACCAGACATAAATGATGATGATGATGATGATGATATAATCATCATCATCATCATTTAATGTCCATTTTTCTGTGCTGGCACAGGTTGGACAGTTGAACAAGAACTGATGAGCCAGAGGGCTGCAGCAAACTCCAGTGTCTGCTTTGACTTGGCTGCTCTTCAGAAGGTCAACCACTTCACACTGTGGTGCCTTTTATGTGGCACCGGCACCAGTGAGGTTACTGAATAATTGGCCAGGGGTACAGGATTGTGGGTTAGGAAACTAGGCTAGGGGGTCAGAATTAGATGTGTGGTTGAAGAGGTGAAGGCATGGTTGTGCCCACCACAAATGAGAGGAAGACAAAGTGACTTGTGTGCACCTTACATGGTTAGTTCATTCTTTGAGGGAAGAATAAAGTAGCTGAGCTGAAACTAAATATGGTTTGGCATCAGAGAGGCTTCCAACTGTAGCGCAGGCCATTGTAGGAGTGTGTCGACATGAAAGAAGATAATGATAAGAACAATGAAGATAATCATGGTGATGATGATTATGATGGTAACAATGAAGATGATGATGATGTTGATGATGATGACAATGCTGATGATAACAATGATGATGACAGTGATATTCCCAGAGGTAATGTTGCTACTGTTGTTGTTAGTGTTCTTTAGCAATAAATGTGTGTGTGAGTGTGTGTGTGTGTGAATGTTTGTGTATATGTTTGTGCTGTTGTGTATAGCTGAGTGGGAATGTTGTGCAAAGTTCAATAAAAACTATAATGAAAAACAAAAGTACATCAAACACCCCTCCATCCTCACCCCTACCCCCTACCCATTTGACACTGAGAATAAAAAGTGTAAAGTTTGTGAAGAATTTGGCTGGATGTCATTTATGAATGTTTGCTAACGAAGATTTCAGCTCGTTATATTATTGCTGTGAATAAACACACCTGATTATTTTACCAATTACTCTCAATAACATCCTTCGTTTAATATTCTCCCCACTTCTATTAACTCATTAATTGCTCAGATGTTGTTTTCTAACGAATATCTAATGTTTCGACAATTCTATTCGTCTAATTTTTTGAAGGAGTTTTAATTTGTTTTCTTTCAGTTTATATTCTTTTGCAGAATTCCTTAGAAGAATTTCATTTGCTTTCCTGCAATTACCATTGTTTAGAAACTCTGGCACCAAACCATTAACATTTTGCAAAGTGAGCAGAATTATATTTTCAACAATTTAGACTTCATGGAAAGCTTCTCTAATATTTGGCACCACAACCATTACTCTTCTTCCTCCTCCTTCTCCTCTTCTTCTTCCGAGCCTGCTTTTTTCTCATCACCATCATCATCATCATCATCATCATCCCTCTCGTTCTTTTCCCCCTCATTCTCCTCCTCCCCCCCATTGCTGTTGTCACCTCCGATGCTCCCTTATTCTTCTTGACATGGTCATCTGCTCTTCCAGTCTCCATCGCCTTTTCTTTCTTCCAAATCAACAACACCTGACCAACCAAAATACATTGTGTGTGTGTGTGTGTGTGTGTGCGTGCGTGCGTGCGTGCGTGCGTGCATGCATGCGTGCATGCACAATTAAAAGACAAGAAGATAGAGTGCAATTAGGCAAGATGGGGTGTGTGATTGAACCAGGTAATAAGCAGGGATGACTGATTTACTCAAACACTATTAAATGTAATTACACTTTTACATTCGTATTTACCATAACACAAACACATACAAAGGGGTGCTGAGACGGCTTTAAGGGCATCACAAAAGGCTTGGTTGGAGGCCTAACCTTCTGAGTTCTTTTTCAGGGCTTAGAAAAACTGAAGGACCACTGCAATATATGTGTGAATCTGAGAGGGGAATATGTTGAATGAAATCAGAATTAGCTGGTCCTCTTGTATTTTCTTTTACTCAAAGCCAGAAACTTTTCAGCATACTCTCGTGTATGTATATA
>NC_068997.1:56365878-56371014 GCF_001194135.2 Octopus bimaculoides | reverse complement strand
ATATATATATATATATATATATATATATATATATATATAGATATATATAATATATGGTATAATTTATAAACAGACTGAAAAAAAATTATGAACAACATTAATCAATTTTTCGAGCTTTATTGGGTTCTCATCAGAGGCGTCCACATCATTGTGACAATCACGCGGGGAAACAAACAGCCAAACTGTTTATATACTCAACAAATGTAACAATTATTCTATGAAGGAGTCCCTAATTCGCATACCAAAAGTGTTTAACAGTCTATAAATACCAGTGGCCTGGTATATATATATATATATATATATACTCACAGATATATACACATACAATAATCAATATTAACATCAACGAACATTTATACACAGAAATATTTACACTAACACACATGTTAGCACTCATGCATGGATAATCATAGTAATGCACATATACACACTAACACATATGTCTACAAAAACAAATGCATTTACACTAATACCCATTTATTTACACAAACACACACATCTTCACATATACGCATATGCTTATATCAACAGACATATTATATAGCAAAGTTTTGCTTGAGAAATCAAAGACTTGAGTCTCATGTCTTAGAAGAACCAATTCCTAAACCATTTTCTCTTTGTTGTAATGAACTTTAAAGAATATGGAACAGCAGTTTACTTAGAATGTAACCATCAGACCTCACTCTTGCTGTCTCCGGCCCCACCTGCTCCTTCTTTCCCTCTCAGTATGTGTGGACATATATATACATCTATATATGTACATATATATACACACACATATATGTATTTATATACGTGTATATAAATACAAGTATATACATGTGTGTGTGTGTGTAGATATATATAAATAGGTATATATATATATACATATACATGTACATATATATTTATTTAAATATGTATATACAAATATGAATATATATATACGTATATTTATATATTTTCTTTTTCTCTTGTTTCTACATGCTCATACATTTTTGCTCTCTTTCTCAGTATGTCTAGGTGTTTATATATATATATATATATATATATATATATGTATGTATGTATATATACATGTAATTTTCTTTCTTTCACTGTCACTTTAAATATATATATATATATATATATGAATTTATAAACATAGATATATATAAATATATATATATATATATATACGTATATACACACACACACACACGCATATATATATATATATATATATATATATAAATATATTTCTCCAATTTCTCTCATCTCAACACACATGCATACATTTACTCACTCTCTCTCTCTCTCTCTCTTTTCCTCCCACCTCTCTCCTTCACCCTCTTCAATATGTAATAAAATAATCTTTATAGTGTCAGTAAGTCATTTACAGTTTACACCTTCACTATCATCCACTTTTATCTAATTCCTTCATATTTAAGCTACAACACTAAAATCAATAAAAGCTATTTCATATTCACTTCTTAATTTATATGAACTTGCAGCAAAATTTCACCAAAGCATCTCAGCTTCCCTCCATTCAACATCGAAGTCTCTGCACATTGATAAGTCTGCTAAAAGTTGCAGCCAAATCTCCCTCCAATAAAAAACAGTTATATGTTTTGTTTTTTACAAAAATGCGTATCTTACGCTTCCATAACTTAGTGGTTTGGTGAAAGAAATCAATAGAATAAGTAACCAGCGTTAAAAATAACTACTGGAGTAGATTGTTTGGTTAAACCCTTCAACATGGTGTTCCAGCAATGGCTGTAGTCCAATGAGTGAAACAAGCGAGAGATAAAAGATAAATGACATTGGTTAATGTAAATCCCTGGATGAAACAAAATTGGGAGGAAAGTCATGGCTGGAATATTTTTGATCCCTGTCTACCATCCAGGGACCATTTATAATAAGAGACAGAGGGAAAAGGGGGCAGAGAAAAAGAAAGGAAGAGAGCAGGTGAAGCAGAGAGAAAATTTGAGCGATAAGACAAAATAATAAAAGCGAGGGTGTGTGGGTGTGAATGCAAGGGTCTTCTTAAAACAGAGCATCTCGTAACCAGCCAAAGCACACTGACATGATGTGGATTTCTACCAGAGAGAGGTTGCTTGGTTACATTTTAACTAAATTACAATCCTTCTGCCCCAAAGTATTAACCTTCTGGAACTGCTGCAAAAATAACTGCACATGGAAACTGCTCAGGATATGCTGGACTGGGCAAACCACAGACTTCATGGAGACCATCCTCACTGGTGGTGATGAAACATGGGTTTAGGGTCTCTGCTTGATGCGTTCGGTCATCTTATGGGAAAATAACAATCCAATGGGCACATACTACACGTCTGTACCCTAGGCAGCACATACTATATGTGGGTACCCTAGTCCTACAAGTGCAAAATCATGTATGTGCAGGAAGGGTGGCGTCACCTCCCACCCAAAGGGCTTTCTCCACACAGCATTCGTTTTGGTAGGAAGAAATAGTCGAATACCTATCGAATGCTCCTCATGTATCTCACTAGTCTTAGAGGGATTGAATACATCAAGGACATAGCCCCTTTCTATTGATTTGGTCTTCCATTTAGCTGCTATGTCAAGCAAACTGAATGACCACATCGTAGCTAACTCCTTTTGCTACCTATCAACACACATATTCTGTTATACTTCAAGTTTAGTTGTATGGTACAGGTTTTATATTTATTCTTGTGTATCTTTTTAAATGTAAATAATGTTTGAGTCATGATTTGAAAAGAGTTTCATAGTAAAAAGAGAAAAACATATTTGAATGGTGCTTATAGAGAAATGAAATACAACCATGGTATAACCATGAAAAACTTCTCGGAAAACCTCATAAAAACTCACAGCAGTGTATTTAAAAGAGGGTGTTAGAAAGGCAAGACATTTCCTGTTTGCACCCACAAGTAAATATACATGAAGCAGTTTCTCAATTTCTCTTTAATATTAAATTATGTCTTTGCACTGAGCGATAATCCGGGGTTCTATAGACATTTCAAGGTTGTATATATTGATTGAAATGCTCAAATACACACGCATGCGTACATATGTATGTTGCTATCTATTTATCTAAGTGTGCATGTCTGTGTATGTGTATATATATATATATAGCATGAAAGGCAGATGTGATAGATAGATAGATAGATAAATAGATAGACAGACAGACAGACAGATAGAGAGATGAATAGATATACATACATGTGTGTGTGTGTGTGTCTGTTTGTTTGTTCTTTGTTAACCAGAGTAAAACTGATTTCTTACAATGAAGTATTTAACAGACAATAAGGATGTTGGGCTTTTCTCATATTTCATTCAAGGGCCCACATTACACCTGTTTCAACTTTACGATTCTATTGAGCGAGGTTCTTCATTTATGTTGACTTATCTAAGTAGACAAAATGGTGTAGAACATGTCAGTTGGAGATTTCCAATCAAAGTAGAGTTCAATCAAAATACAAAAAGCAACTGAAAATAATATAAAGATCGTGTGTAGAAATATTGATTGTAGAATTTGGTAAGCATTAAAGTAGAGACGTGTGATCGGAGTTAAACAATAATGAACTCATTGTCCTGACATAGAGTTTAAACTGTTAGCAATCATACAAAAGTTGTACCAAAGGGACACACATCTTTTGTTCAAGAATATATTTCCAAACAACTCAAATGAGATTAAATATGATGCAATTATTTCAATAAACATTGAGATGATGGCTGTTAGGAAGAGAGGAAGGTGGACAGAGTTGTTGCAGGTCTCATCATCATCGTTTAATGTCCATTTTCCATGCTGGCATGGGTTGGACGGTTCGACTTGGGACTGGCAGGCCAGGAGGCTGCATCAGGCTCCAATCTAATCTGGCAACGTTTCTACAGCTGGATGCCCTTCCTAACGCCAACCATTCTGAGAGTGTAGTGGGTGCTTCTTACGTGCCACCGGCATGGGAGCCAGTCAGGCGGCACTGACATCGGCCACATTTGGATGGTGCTTTTTACATGCTACCGGCAAAGGAGCCAGTTGGGGTGGGGGAAGGTGGGGAGGGCTTTAATGATCAATATGGGTGAACAGTTCTAATGCCTCTTTCTGCTGCAGATGAGGTTAAAAAGCACCATCCAATTGTGGTTGATGCCAGCCCCCTCTGACCCCTGTGTCAGTGGGCACGTAAAAAGCACCCACTACAATCTCGGAGTAGTTGGCATTAGGAAGGGCATCCAGCTGTAGAAACTCTGCTAGATCAGACTGGAGCCTGGTACAGCCTCCTGGCTTCCCAGATCCCTGTCAAACCATTCAACCCATGCCAGCATGGAAAACGGACGTTAAACGATGATGATGATGATGATGATGATACAAGTATCTCTGTATAGTCTATATACGCAAATACCCAGATACACGCACCCATGATTTCATAATTACAAGCATGCACACAGTTGCTAGGATATATATTTATATATGTATATAAATTAAAAGGGTAAAGGATTATCAATTTATTAATTAATAAATCAATTAATAATTAATAATTTTTACCAAGCCCATCGGTATGAAAGCACCATTATTGGTGGAGAACTTATTCAAAAGTTCATATATTTATAAATATAATTAAGGGATCAGCAAAATATTTGCTGATCCCTTAATTATATATGTATATATGTATATGCACACATATGTGTATATACACACATACGTGAGTTTGTCTGTGCTCGTGTCCATATAAATATATTAGGGGTATCCTAAAGTAATATCATATTTTCAAGGAAATAGTCTGACACCGTGCTACAAGTGGATCTGTGCCAAAATATTGAGGACTCTCCACAGAGGCTTCATAAGCCTTGGTCCACTGTGCAACATCGTCTTGAGCAGATCAGAGAAATGTATAAAGACAGGAAATTGCAACCTCCTGAGCTGCCCCAGAAAATAAAGGTCTCACATTCAACAAAGATAATCCAAGAACAGACAAATTCATTAGCCTGGCTGGCCCTTCCTCACCCTTCTTAATGACCAGATGTAACACAATCAGATTTTCACTTATTCAACTTTCTTGAACATCTTTCTCAGAAAACAAACAAAAAAAAAAAAGACATTCAGAAAGAATGGAACAGCACTGCAAGCATTTTTCACTTCTAAAGAACCTGATTCTTTAACCTGAGGAATCAGAAAATGAGTTT
>NC_068997.1:56332573-56365866 GCF_001194135.2 Octopus bimaculoides | reverse complement strand
GGGGGGGGGGGGAGTTATCTACTGACAGCGATTATATTTTAAATGAAGTAATATATTTACAATATATTTTATGCTGATTTGAACTCATCACATGAGATATGACATTACCTTTCAGTATAGCTAAAATATATACACCCACACACATATATACGAGTGTGTGTGTGTGTGTTTCTGTGCATATAAATATATTGTATGTGGACGTGTATGCATAGATGTCTGTATGTCCATTATTCTTTTTTCCCATTAAAAGCCATGGTTACCATAGATACTTGCCTGTGTATCGGATGTATATAACAAAACATCAAGGCTAGTTAACAGTAATTTAGATGTTGTCACAAAGATGAGAATGATTCCAAGAACTGTCTTTCAAAATCTCGCAATACAAACAACACAAACACAACACAACAAGCTTTCTAGTTTACGCTAAAGTTTTTCTGCAGTTTGGTTTCTGTTTTCTCTTGTCAATTTTTTTTTTTAAAATCCACCTTTGCAACACTCTTTAATATGAACCACTTGTTATATTGATACTACACACTCTAACTTTTCATTTATTTTCTTCTTTCTGCTTCTTGTAAGGTTAAAAACTTTCTTAGCATCAAACTGCTTTCAAGCAGCGTGATAATGGCCTGCAGGCTGCAGAGCATTTAAAGGGTAGAGGATCTTTGTTGAGAGTTTACACTAAAACACTGTACAAAGGTGTGAATGGAATAAAGTGTTTGATAGACACATGTAGAGGAGGAAAATAATGGATAAACAGCAGAAAAGAATAGGAAACAAACATACAAGCTGTTCTCAAAAGACCTCTCTCTCTCTCTCTCTCCTTTCTTCCTTTATTCTCGCTTTTTAATTTTCTCTCTCTCAAGTGTGTGTTTGTGTAGCGTGAAGATCTGACATCATAAACATGCTCAGATACCATATATACGTCTGTGTGTGTGCTAATATGTTACAGTGAGAATAAGTGCTCAACACCACATTAGTGAATGAATATTCTTTATTTGTGAGTTAATTAGGCTAACATTTGTTTCATGTCAAGAGCAATTTCTCAACAATTACCAAACCTCGACATGAGACATTGGTACTCCACCAAAGAACAAGACAAGTACCAACATTCCCATGTAGCATACTTGATAACTGTTGAGAAATTTCTCTTAGCATGACACCAATGGTAGCCTTGTTAAATCCCAAATAAAAAAAACCTATGTGTATGTGTATATATATATATATATATATTGGCATTAGGAAGGGCATCCAGCTGTAGAAACCATGCCAAACCCAACTGGAACCTGGTGCAGCTCTCCAGCTAATCAGTTCTAGTCAAACTCTCGAACTCTGCCAGAATGGAAAGCAGACATTATATGATAATGATGATCATGATAATGGTGATGATAATAATGATGGCTGTGTGGTAAGAAGCTTGCTTCCCAACCACATAGTTCTGGGTTCAGTTCTACTGTGTGGCACCTTGGGCACGTACCTTCTGCTACAGCCTTGGGCTGACCAAAGCCTTGTGAGTGGATTTGGTAGGTGGAAACTGAAAGAAGCCCGTCGTATACATATATGACCCTGCTCTGGCATCAACGCTTTATTTGTTGAGCCTGAAAAGGTGAATAATAAAATTGATGCCAGCCATATTAAATTTTATTTCACTTGTTCTCATCCAGGTTGTCTCTTGGGCATAGAAATATGTAGTGTTGTACTGTCATCAACATTATCATCATCATCACCATCGTCGTCAGCATTGTCGTCATCGTCATCGTCATCACCATTTCTTGTTTGTTTTCCATCGCTTGCTCCAATGTCCCAGTTTCAGCATGGCCTTCTGTGTCTGCAAACCCTTCCCAACGCCTATCACCTTACAGAGAGTATTGAGTGCGTTCTTCATCCAACCAAATCTTAGAGAGATTGTCTTGTAACCTATGAAACTAAAGAGTCCCCTTTGATTGAGAATGAGAACCAAAGAGAGGGATGTGGCTTTATATTAGATGCTGAGGAGATTAGATTATGAGAGGAAAAACAGGAACTGGTTTATTGGTGTGGAGAAGATTCAAGACAGACCTGCATCATGTATGGTCGTTTGGGGTGGTTGACTGTGGGGGTTATGAAGTGCCAGAGTGAGGCCTCAAAAGACCATGCCCAAAAAGCGAACACAGAAGAAAGCATAGAGACAAAAGCATAAGGAAGGGATGAGAAATGTTGCAAGGATTTGTGTGTATACAGGAAAGAACGAGAGGTGGAGGCCATCGGAAATGTTGTAATAAATGTATTGAATGGGGAATGAGGGGTGGGTGTCGCCAATGGCAAATATTAGTTGAAGATAATGGAAAGAGAGAAGAATGGATTTGAAAAGGAAGTAACTCAGGGGAGAGGGAGTGATGGCTGGCATTACAGAAAGAATGACATGATATATTGGAATGAGTTCAGCTTTCACCAATTTACAGTAACAGAATAAAACAGTATCTAGAAATGTAACCATATATATGTGTGTGTGGATGGGTGTGTGTATGTATATATGGTTATATAGATAAACACACATAAATGTATGTATGCGCGTGTGTATGAATGTATGTATGAATGAATGTATGCATGTATCTATGTGTGTATGTGTATGTATACACACACACACACACACATATTAATCTGATGGGTGACTATACTTTACTTCTATAGATTACAAATTTATTATTCTTCGACAAGAATATTATTGATAGTGACTTCAAAGTTTGTACTCAACTGAAGTATAGAGTAAGCCATCAGATTAATGTAAAATTATTTTTATTATAACTGAACATGAAAACAAACATAAACATAACAGTTCTGTTGTGATGAGAATGCTTTCCTAACATTAACTGGAAAAGAGAGGCTTAAATGGCTGAAACTTTGAAGTCACAGTCAATAATATTCTTGTTTAAGAATTATGTACATATGTATAAATATGTATGTGTGTGTGTGTGTGCATATATGTATATATAAATAAATATATATATATATATACATACATATATGTATGTATTCTTTTATTCATTTAAGGCACGCAGCTGCAGTCATGCTGGAGCACCACCAGGTTTTTTGCATCACTACTTATGATTATCCTTCGACTGATTTCTTTAGGCTGGGTGTGGTTTCACATCACCCCTCCTGTCTGTGCCTTTGTCCCAGCTGTTGTCCCATTTGGTGTATGAGGGAGTTTGATTCTGCTGCCCTCGTCTGCACCTCATGCTGGGCCGTTGGTTCATCCGGTATTGTGGAGAGGAGGATGTCTAGTTCCTTTTTGAAGACATCTACGTCCACTTTACGTAGATTTCTTGATTTTTGCAGCAAGGCATGGAAGAGCTGTGGGCCTTTCAACCCTAGACTATTTCAGTATCTGGTCTTGAATTTAATGTGGGATATAGAATATGGAATGTATAATATAAGTAGTAAAATGAAATGAAGCATTGAATGTCTTATTGAATAAATGAAATATTGAATATTAAATATTTAAGGACTAGTATACTTTCCTGCTTTCTAGCAGTCTTCAAGGTCCCGTGTGACAGAAATGCTTATGTAAACATCATTTAATGTACACAACATTTAAAATAAGAACTGCGAATGGCTTCTTGTCCTAGAGACACTGAGATTAAACAGTTTTATTTAGCATACCTTGTGTCTCCAAGCTCAGGGCACATGTGCCTTGAGCATGAAGATTACTTGGAGACACAAGACATGTTATACAAAATATCTCTAATCTCAGTGTCTCCATGGAATGAAACTATTCGTAGCTCTTATTTCAGATACTGTGCACATTAAATGATATCTATCACTCACAGGATGGGATACTTAATTTTGTGGATCCTACCTGAGCAGAACCATAAAGTATATATGTAAATATATATATATAAATAAATAAATACATATATATATATATATACACACATACATACACATATATATATAGTTATGTGTATATGAAACATTTGCCATTGGTTTAGCTTTGTGATGATGATGTTACTTAGAGAAACAGCTCTGTTGGGAACTTATCAACATTAAAGTGTGTATATATATATACGTGTTTGATATGTGAGGTGAAGCATATTTGAAAGTTTAATCGATGTTTGTGGTGGAATATTTTGGATATATATGCATGTGTGTGTATATATATGGATGTGTGAGTGTGCATCTGTGCATGTGGGATATATGTGAGCATGTGTATGTGTGTATATGAGTGCAGTGTGTGTGTGTGTGTACCCAGACATCTGCTTGCATAGACAGTAAGTGTGCAGTGACTAGTACAGAACAAAAACGATGTAAAATATAAGTTATCTAAAAACTTTTCTATCACTTATCAACAACAACAACATGAACAACAGCATCTCTTCTCAAAAGGTATTCAACTCCAACTATATTGCGATCATTGATCGAAGCATCACTTTGATATTGTTCTTCAAGACTGGCGTTAAAAAAAAAAAAAATGAATAAAAAACAAATGAAAATATCAAGATGGTGGCACATTGAGATTTTTATTTGAAGAGAAAAGTGAGGAGAACATTGTTATCTTATGTCATTCCATCACATTTTATCTGCTTTCTTTTCTTTGGGTAAAACTTTCTCTTTCAATATAGAAAAGTATTTTTCAAAAGTTCTTCAATAGGGGTTATATTTGGTAACAAGATGTGGTGGTCATGTGGGATTGTTTTGGAGGGTAACTGGAGTTATTCTGTATTTGTGTGTGGGTGTGTGTGTGTGTGTACATATATATATATATACACACACATATACACATATATATATA
The DNA here is from genome assembly GCF_001194135.2 of Octopus bimaculoides. Lineage (NCBI taxonomy): Eukaryota > Metazoa > Mollusca > Cephalopoda > Octopoda > Octopodidae > Octopus > Octopus bimaculoides. Next base: position 56,361,098 of record NC_068997.1, on the reverse strand, counting down.
TATTTATGTATATATACAGATATATACGTGTGTTTGTGTGTCTGTGTTTTTGTTGCTGCTCCTATTATACTAGAACTAGTTTCTTTAAAACTGAAGCAACAAAAGTTTGTTACAAATTTTCCTTTTGTTTCTGGAAACCTTTTTTCAGCTTGACCTCTTCAACACACTTTTTCTCTCCATTCTTTGTTTCACTTCTTTTTCTTTCTCTCTTTCTTTCCTTCCACTTTTCTCTCTTCCGCCGTGTCTGGTCTTTTAAGTGCCACATCTTTCTGGCCAGAACTTTTGTTGAATTCCAATTTACAAGGCAACCAACCAGCGTGGGAACTTTAAAATCTGGTGACCGGGAGTTTAACACTTTTAGCTGTTCAAATACCTTCAGCATTAGTACTGCAGCTTCTGCTGCTGCTGCTGCTACTACTACTACTACTACTACTACCACCACCACCACTCTCCACCCACTAACTGCACTGATAGTGCCAATGCAATCCTCATCATCACCACCTCCACTACCCACACCATTACTGTCACAAACACACCATCTCAGACTTGACTGCCATAAACGTCTGTATTAACAACACTACCAACACCATTAGTATCACCACCACCAACAACAACAACATCACTACCATCAGCAGAAGCATTGCTACAAACATCCTACCACCACTGGCATTATCCCGAAGAAACAATAAACACTCCAAATTGTAAAATGTGTGAATCGTTGATCTTTAGTCCTTTTGCATTCGAATGTCTCTGTCCAATATGAAATTTTTTCTCATTGTTTTCAAATCATTATAAATTGGTCTCAAATTTTGGCACAAGGACAGCAGGTGAAGGGATCGGCTAAGTCTATTATATCGACCCCAGTGCTCAACTGGCTTTTATTTTATTGACCCTCAGTGGAATTTGAGCTCAGAACACGAAGATGTAAGAAATAGTACCAGGCACTAGGCTGCCTGGCATGCTTACAATTCAGTCGGTTATCTGTCTTTACAGGTTTCATATTTTTTTATTTCTTTATTGCCCACAGGGAGGACCTTGGAATAAACCAATAAATGGTGAATGCAGCAACATTATGCAATGGCACATGCTTCCACATCTGACACATTCAACAGAATGCAAAATAGATCTAAGCAGGATTTGAACTCATTCATTTTAAACATTATAACCCATTGCTATATGGTATAATTTCTTTTTGTCTAACACTCTACCAGTTCTGCCAGTGTCCTGAAGAATATTTAAGATACATAAAGAAGAAGAAATATAGTACTTTACAAATTTGGTGAGCATCACACACAATATCTGATTCTTCTGTATTCTAGTTTCACAGATTCTTGTTAGTTTTTTCTCTTTCATCTCTACAGAAATTCAACAACTTGGCGCTGATTATTGAGTAGCTAAGCCAACATTAAAATAGTTTTTACCCGGAGGCTCAACAGACCCACCTCTATACAATTCAATTCCTTGTTGTTATCTTGGCTTTTAAAAACTTTCTGCAGTTTTGAAAGCAAATAAACAATTGAATAGTTTGTCTGGGAAACGCAACAATTAAACACACACGCACACACACGTTCTCTCTCTTCTTCCTCTTTCTCTTACTGTCTGCCTGTCTGTTTGTCAGTTTCTCTCTCTCTCTCTCTCTCTCTCTCTCTCTAACTGCATCTCCATCACCACTTGCTCTGATAATGGCCGATGGAAGAACAAAGTATATCTTGGGAAGAAACCAGCATTGTGTTTGTAGCTCAACCAGGTCAACAATCAAACATTATTGTCAGAATTCACATTATTATCAGACTGATTGAAGCTTTTATAAATTTTATTGCAGATCAAATTGCATTGGAAGGGAGGAGAATTTAGACAAATGAGTGTTTTGTGCAAAGTGACTGCTATGGAGTATTGCCGGAATAACATACGATTAAGACTGCAGCAGATATGGACTTAATATATCCAGCTATTCATGTCGGGTGTTAAACTATTGAAAGCATCAGTGTCTTTGTTACGATTGGCTCAACATCATGTTACTGAAGAGGGGGATTTTGTCTGCATCCACACTGTTACGGTTTAGATAAATCATTTAAACAACATCAACAACAACAAGGACGATGATCATGATGGTGGTGATGATAATAATAGAAATAATAATAATAATAATTATTATTATTATGGTTTCAAATTTTGGCACAATTTTGGGGGAGGAGCTAACTTGATAGCATTGACTCCAATATTTAACGGGCACCTATTTTATCGACCCCCTCCAAAATATGAAAAATAAAGTCAACCTTGGTGGCATTTGATCGCAGAATAGAAAGAAAGAACGAATGAAAGAGGAGGAGGAAGAGTAGGAGGAGGAGGAGATAACCTTAATTAAGTTACCTGGAAACAGAAACAATCACTAAACTAAAAGGTGCATTAGGTATGATTAAAAAACAAAAACAAATACAAGATTAGAACACCAGGAGTTAAGCAAATATATATAACATACAGACAATAGTACCACCAGGCATCACACAGCCCTACATAAAGCACCTTCAACACTGAAGACAACTACACCAAAACAAATGGCAGCACATACCCAAGGCACACAGAGTTGTGTACTTTGGGAAGCTAGCTTCAAACAAGTACATTAACCAATGTGCTGTTCAAAGTTCCAGTCCTTTTCTCAATGGCACCAGCCAGTCACAGTTATCTGAAAGAAATTCATCCAAAAGTGCTCAGTATTTCTTAGCTCACTTTGGTATGAAGACAATCATTTGTGTCTCACTGATGAAGATCCTTGAGATAATTGTTCTGCACTGAGTTATAAACATTCCCCTATTACTCTAACTACCAGAAATGATGTCAATCAGTGATTTTTGCCTGTTTTAAGCTTACAATCACCAACACTATTGTTGAAAACATATAAATTGAGATATAAAACAAATGAAAATTCCAAAAATGTGAAGTAAAATTTGGCAGGAGTTATAAATAATTAGTGCGAAGAATCTTGTTTGAATCCTAAATGTCTGGAGCAGCATTTAATGACTTTTAAGAAGAACAAATGACAGAAGAAAATGGTAAGAAGAATGTTGTGCAATGGTAACAATGACAACAACATTACTTCATTAATTATGAGTTAAGAAACACAAATACACATGTGTGTGTATTTGTGTTTAGATACGCACATACGTGTATATGTGTGTGTAGGATAACATGATTCAAAGACTATATAATGTTGTTTTCTATGGAGATTAGCTGTTCATAGCCGTTAAATTAACCCTTAATCCAGCAATCTATTAATCCACTGATCTTATTTCTTATTCTTTGCTAATATTTGTGTGGTGGTGGTGGTGGTGGTGGTGGTGGTGGGGGTAGGGGTGGGTGTTTATGTGTATATCTATGTGTGTGTGTATAGTTGTGTGCTTAGATTTCTGTTATGCTTTATTACTTGTAACTCTCTCTTCCAGCCTTCCCCCCTCTCTCTCTCTCTCTCTCTCTCTCTCTTCCCCCCCCTCTCTCTCTCTCTCTCTCTCTCTCTTTAATGTGTCCTTCTAAAACCTGTTCTCTTCATTTCTTTCTCTTTACTTCCATATCTATGCCTGCATCTGCAACATGAATTTATTATTTCCAATACTGTTACTACATAAGAAGTTTTATTATTACTTTCCTTGTTGTTGTTGTTGTTGTTGTTAAGATAGCATGCTGGCAAAATAATTGGCACGTCTGACCAAAAGCTTAGCATCGTTTCTTCCAGCTCTTTCCATTCTGAGTTTAAATCCCACCAATGTCAACTTTGCTATAGTAGAAGACGCTTGCCCAAGGTGCCACTCACTGGGACTGAACCTGGAACCATGTGTTTGGGAAGCAAGCTTCTTACTACACAGCCACACCTCTGCCTGTGTAGAAAGGTTTATTATTATTACATCTGTCCATTTGATTCATCAAACTGAAATAGTTTAAAATTTGTTTTGCCTTATTTTTACAACCCTCTTTTTGCTAATTGCAGCTCCCCAAAAGCTGGTTGCTTTAATAGCCATTATTATTATTATTATTATTATTATTATTATTATCATCATTCTGTATTTTATGTAGTTTGTTCTTAGTACTTGCTCTTGGGCAGCACAGATTAGAGTCTCTGTTTCTGGTTTTACATCACTTTTAGCCATCCATTATTATTATTATTATTATCATTATCATTATCATTATTAAATTAAATTAAATAATTAAAATAATGAAGATGATGAGCAACATCAAATGTTTCAACATATCAGATCTGGTCGATAATTTTGTTTGTATGTTAATGGTGGTGACAGGACTGGATTTGTCGGTGAAGGTGATGATGATGATTATGATGATGGCAGTATGGAGAAAGGTGAAGATGATTATGATGATGGTGGTGGTGGTGATAGTGATAGCTGTGGTGATATAGATGACAATGACAACAATGAAGATGATGATGATGGCAATAACAACGATGACAGTGATGATGATGACGATGACGATGACGATGATGTTACCATTCCCATATATATGATTCTTGCTGTATATAAACATGTTTCCTACAGAATGTACTTAATCAAATGCTCGTAAAACTGTTGCATTTGAAAAGAGAATGTTATCACAACTGTCATGTCAGTGGCAGAAAGGAGGAAAAAAAAACAGTAAATTTTAAAACACACACACACACACACACACACACACACACACACACACACACACACACACACACACAACCACACACATCCATGTACACAAACAAATAATTTAACCATTCCTGTTCCGCTATAAATATCTGCCATAAAGGAGTTAATCCTGTTTGCTCATCTCATATTTTTGCATTAAAGCTTCAAATTTACAGTTTCTGGTATTAAACGTCTTACATGGAATATTCTGTGCAAGGATATTTAGAGATTAAGGCAATATTATGAAGAATGCTGATTCCATCCCAACCTAATTCAGAGTTAGTAATGGTAGCATTCGTCTTTCTTCCTCTTCTTTTATGTTTTCCAAGTATCTTACATCAAATGTTTGGCATCACACAACATTCCTAATCCATTCCATAAAACATCGAAAATCCTCTCCGTAACAAGAATAAGAAACAAATTCTTCATTTCCCTCTTCATGAATTCCTTTACATGATGGCTGCTGCTGCTGCTGCTGCTGCTACACTGTCCCAGGTGGGATAAAAAATATGTGATACAGGCATGTCTATGTGGCGGGAAGTTTGCTTCCAAATCCCATGGTTCTCGGTTCAGTCTTGCTGTATAACACTTTCGGTAAGTATCTTCTACTATAGCTTTGGGCCGACCAAAGCTTATGCATGAGTTTAGTAGTTAGGAAGTAAAAGAAAACCGACATGTATACACACACACACATACACACACACACACACATTTATACTACACAAACAATTTTTTTTTATAAACAAACCCAAAGGCTTTATGAGTTACAGAGTGAAAGTTGCTTTGGTCATTTGCTCATATTTAAAAATTGTCACTTCAAATCAGAGAATAAATATCATTATGATATATACAGTTAGTGTGTGTGTGTGTGTGTGTGTGGGGGAATAAAATGAGACAACAAAGCCAAGGTTGTGTGGAGTTTTCAGAACATTTATAAAGAGAAAGTTAGTCTTACAGCTGTTTCTGGGATATTAGGGATATCCCTTCATCAGAAATGATAAGTCAAGGTGGTGCTCCAGCTTGGTTACAGTCTAATGATTGGAAGAAGTGAAAATTTAGAGATAGAAGAATATCCTAATAAAGAGGCTGAGGAATATTCTACTAGTTACCTTTTGTGACACACAGGGACCTGCTATATATCATCATCATCATCATCATTTAATATCCATCTTTCATGCTGGCATGGGTTGGACAGCTTAAGAACATTCGGTCTCAAACTCCAATGTCTGCTTTGGCATAGTTTCTATAGATCCATGTCTTCCCTAATACCAGCCAGTTTATGAAGTGTCAGGGGTGTATTTTTCATGAAACCAGCCCTAGTGAGGTCCCAAGTGCCTCACAAAACAACGGGAAAACCCTTTGACAGAGTGGGGTTGTAGCAGAGGGAAAGAGGTGGCTTTTTGCCAGAAAGACAAGAACAGGTGTTTAGCTTTTGAGACAACACATTGCCACTCTGCAGAATATAAAGGTGGGTTGGGTATTGTTGGCAAGAATACAAAGATGGTGGGACCAAGATCTGAGAAGAAACCCCTCCAAATGGTGTCTCTCCTTGAACTGGAATACATTGGGAATAACAATAGGGATCAATTAAACAGGGATTTCACTGTTGTTTCTAGCAGCTGATGACTGTGTGAAGAAATTTCCCTCATTGGCTAGAATCCTTTTGAGATTTTCATTAGGTGATTGGCTGCTGAAGAATTTGGCAGAATGAGTCATCACTCAGTTGTTCTGACAGGACATAAAAAGCAGCTGACAATAGTCTTTAGCTTGGAACTTGATAGATTTGCCTGGTTTGACACACAAGTACCTTTATGTTCTGTGTGTGTGTGTGTGTGCGTGAGTGCATGTATGATGTGTGTGTGTGTGCATATATGTGCATACACATGTGTATGGGTATACAAGTGCATGTGTGCATGCACATGTGTGTGAGTGCATGTTTGTGTGTGAATGTACACATATATATGCATGCGTGTATCTGTGTGAGTGCATATACATGTTTTTGGATGAGTGTGTATGTGTGTGTATGTACGAATGTGTATGTACATGTGTGAGTGTGTGTGTGTGTGTACATGTGTGTGGCTGCATGTGAGTGCATGTGTGTATGGGGGCATGTTTGTGTGTGTGTGTGTGTGTGTGCATGCATGCATGTGTGTGTGCATGCATGCATGAGTGTGCGTGTGTGTGTGTGCGTGTTGCCTGTTCAGCTCCTGAGAGATTTCACAGAGAGTGTTCAATCTTTTGACAAGCCACATTGCACAACTAACAAACTGACAATCTCACCTTATTTGGTAATGGACACTGTTGCAATTGCTATAATTTCTGACAGCTTAAAGCTTTCTGGTCTTGGTAATTCCTAGTTCCAATAAACACAAGATAGACATTTGCGTATCTGGTAAGGAATTAGATTGTCAATCCAAATATTTAAACAGTAAATTGGATGATGAATGAACAATCACAGCCACACGTCAAGCAAAGATAGATTCTAGTTTTGGGTTTTGGTGGTTTTGGTTGAGGAAAATTGGAAAGACAGAAACATTACATGTTTTACACAGAGACACACAACAATACACAACACAGGTCATATTTACCTGCTAAATTCGGGGTCAGTCATTTGGACCTCTGACAGCTGTAAACATATGCAACGTGGTTTCTTGATTTTTTTAAGTGTTTTTCAGCCAGGATGTCTTTCCTGCCATCAGCCCTTTGGGATACACAAAAAGCATACACACACACACACACACACACACAAAAGCACATATCTATTTATATATCTGTCTATCTTTCTGTCTGTCTGTCTGCCTATCTATCTATCTGTCTGTCTGTCAGTCTATCTGGCTGTCCGTCTGTCTATCTAGCTAGCTGTGTACATATTACCATTGTTTTAACATCTATTTTCTGTGTTTGCAAGGATCAGATGAGTACATTGAGGCTGAGTTTTCTATATTTCATTGACCTGTCTGACAACCAACCTGTCATGGTAATGATGTCCAGTCTGTCAATCAATAAGCAGCCTGGACATGGTTACAGGGAGAACTGGAAACAAATGACACTGTCCGAATGAGCCTTTGCACTTCAATGATGGCACAATATAGCAGATGACCAGTGGACCACAGACAGATGATGGCATCAGAAAGGCCATTGGTTTACAACCTGTGAACACAGAGAGGATGAGGACATATATGAATTCACTCATGCAAACATACAAACATACACAGACGTGCAATTTTGAAGTTCATGAATTCATTTGACAAAAACAAAAGGAGTCGTAGGAAATGGCCGTAATAGACTGACACCTTAACTGTTATTCATTTATGTTTAAGATAAGTTTCTTTTATTTTCCATCCACCAAATCCACTCATAATATTTTGATTGGCCCAGGGCAATAAGAGAAGACATTTAATCAAGGTGCCTTCTAGTGGGAATGAACTCAAAATTATGTGCTTCAGAAGTGACTCCTTAATCACATAACCACATTATACCAGATTCTTTTGCAAGGTATTTTTCAACAACTGGCTGTTACACTAAACTACACTTGCCCTATGTGGGATGTAATGGGATTGAACCTGTAACGGTGGAGTTGATGTAAACATCGGCACAAACAGAGAAAACTATAACCCAATAAATCAATATGTTCAAGCAAAATGCTTTGCATGGTTTTTGTTCCATCCAAATTGCAAAGAAAAGAGTCTCTTTGTCACTCTTTACATTATAATGAAACGAATCAGTGATTGGCTTACACAGAGTAGAACACATTTAGTCAATGACAACATTATTTGTAAAATGTTATTTAAAATTTAAACAAAGAGTGCTTTTCAAGAATATATTATGGAAAATAATTTGAATACTCCAAGGTAGTTTAGGCTGTACTTTCCTCTTGCTCCACCTACCAAAATGAATGTATGGATATCATGATGGAGTTCAATATATAATTGAATGATTGAGTAATTCAAAGCCACAATTTCTCACCAAATTGCATGTTTATATTATTATTGCATAGCCTGATAGTGAGACCACCAGCTACACACATCACATTCCTGGAAGATTTTGTTTCTCTCTCTTTACACAAACACACACATATATGTGTGTGTATATATATATATATATATATATATATATATATATATATATATATATTGTATGCATGTATGCATGTATTGATATATACTGAAATATAAGAATTAGCTTAAAAAAGTAGTTTGTTAATCAACAGAAACAATCACTACATTAAGTCATTTTGTCCTTCAAAAACTTATTAATTCTTTTGTTGTTCTTTCCCTTACATTAATGTCTGTTCTCACATGATAAACAATTCCTCAAACCATTATTTTTCCTCAATTTACTGCTTGTTTTCCTTTTGCATTTTAAAATTATTTATTTAAGCAACTTCACAATTCTTTGATGTATTTCGGAAAGTCTGTCTCCATTCTCTTTTGTTTCGAATTTTATAAGGTTATCTAGGTATTTTTTCATTGCCTTATTGTTTTTGTTGTTATTATTATTATTATTGTTATTATCTCAATTAATGTTTTCTGCTTTTGTTTGATAAGAAAAGAATCAGCTTATTTATGAGTTTTCTCTATCTTGAATAACTTTTAAATATATCTTGTCCATTCTTCCTATCTATTCATTTATCGTCAAACAGTAAATTGAAGTGCTGTGGTTTAAAGAGGAAATATCACAGTGTGACAGATTAGGACTGAAAGTAAAGAATATTCATTCATGGATTTACATCTAGATTTAGGGTAATTACATTTAAATTAGATTTAAATGGAAATTTCTGAATCATGGAAGTAATTCTAACAAGAAAAAAAGGATTAAAAAAAAGTTCTAATTCAAAACTGATTAATTTTTCTTCAATCAAACATTTGTTAAAGATGGAATCAGAATTCTCGAGTTTGGTAAAATTCTCAGAGGCACTGTGACATAAAATATGAAATCAATGTTCTTCTTAACTTTGAAATGTCTTTTGTTTTAATTAGTGTAAGATTTGGAAAACAGGTCCTCAAAACCAAAGTTCACTTAAAGCTTTTGTCATTTTCCTAAATTTAACATACAGAGTGGGTTGGACAGATCTGTAAAATAACCTTTCTTCATGTAATATAATTCTGTGTCATCCCATCTGTGACATTCAACATAACCCTAACCCTTCTGCTTTCACTAATTCCTTGGTTTTCCTCCTCTTCAGAAACCCTTTTCCTGCAACTTATTATATTTCTTCATCTGTTGTGTATCACCCATATGAATAAAGAGGCTTTGTGTAGTCGTCACTTCACCTGCTGGAAATAGTAGCCACGTCTCCCTAAAATCATACCTTGGAAAATAAGGACACATTTCTTTCTGTAGTCTTGAGCACACTGAGTCCAGTGCAATGTCCTCTGCTACCAGTAGCCAACCATGTTGATTCAGTCACATTTTTTGGTATTCCTTATATTGAACATCTCACTTGGAAATCAATATTGAGCATTCGAGGGAAGACACTTGATCCAATTCTTTCAGTTTTCTGGGTGGGGTAGGGGAATGAGAAGGGGAGTGCAACCAGACATTTTCTTTAAATTGAACAAAATATGTCATCACTTGAATTATCTTCTCCTAATGAATAAACAGCCAGTGGATTTAATTAAATGCTATGCATTCCCTATATTAATTAAAACTTTTCTGAAAGCAATTAACAAAATCTCAAAGGTACGTGCGTGCGTGCGTGCATGTGTGTGTGTGCATGTGAGGAGACCTAGCGGCAGGCTTTCAGCAAAGACTAGTCAAGAGTTTCCCAAAGTCTCATCAATGCCTTCATAAAAGATGCTGCTTTGTGGATGCATTAAACCTTTGTTGATGCAATGCCAATATTAGCATTAATGACAATATTGAAAGTGATACAATTAACAATGTCAATATTGACATAATGTCAAGATTGATATAATATCAAGATTGACATAACAGTAATATATGACAATCTAGTTATCTATCAATTTTGCTTTGTTTGTATCAAATCTTTTTTATAACAATTGTTCTTTTCCCGTTGGTTTTTCTCAATGTATAATATTGAATTTCTATGTCTTATTGACTTAGTCTTGGAAAACATGGAGTTGTTGTTGTTGTTTCTGATTCAACAGACCAATGACCAAAGGTGCTCCAGCCATAACCACCCCATTTATTCACATAGCTATAACTCTGTCCTTATCTGAGTCATTATAATTCGTTTACGATTCCACAAGGACTGGTTCTAGCAGGTTGAATGACATCGACGGGCTGGCTCCATGATACAACATTATGATCTCAATGGTACCATTTGAACACAGAACGTCTGTGGTTTTGTGCAGCACAGCTCATTCACACCCATTGCTATGCATTCCAACATTGTTTTAAAGCAACCTTAGCAAAATAAGCAAAACAGACACATTTCAGTCTCTCTACCAATTATTGATGAAGACAGAAGAAGAGGAGGAGGAGGGGGGGATTAGGTATTTAGAGAAAGCAATGATGGAGATAAATGATAGCAGCCAAGTAAAGAAGATTAATGTATTTATTGTGGCACCTGCAGCAAGCATGTTAAAGCCTGTCTCACTTTATCAATGAACTTGAGCAAATTTTGGTGTATTCTTTGGCTAATTCAGCCTTCATTAGTCAATCTTAGAAATTTATGTTTCTTCAGATCAACTTTCATCAAATCGGTTAATTCTAAATGTTCAGCTCTGAGAATGGCAATAGTTTCAAGGAAACACACTGTTTGGATTTTTCCTTCCGTGTGGTGGCTTTCGTCATGTTTGATCTCCCTGGCTTCACTGCACAGACTGAATGTTTCATTACAAAATTCAATACAAATTCTATGAAGAGAATCACAACAGGAAACAGTGTTGTTGTTGTTATTGTTGTTGTGATGGTGGTGGTGGTGGTGGTGTATGTTAAGAATTCAATAGCAGACTTCGTACATTGGGCCTCACCGAGGCGATGACTCCTTCGTACATTGGGCCTCACCGAGGCGATGACTACGGACCGAGACCTTTGGAAATGGGCTGTGCGTGAGAAGACCCGGCAAGCCAAGTAAGATCGTTGCCAGTGCCCCTGGACTGGTTCTTGTGCGGGTGGCACATGAGATGCACCATTTTGAGCGTGGCCGTTGCCAGTACCGCCTGACTGGCTCCTGTAGGATTTTCGAGCGAGATCGTTGCCAGTGCCCCTGGACTGGCTTGTGCGGGTGGCACATAAAAGACACCATTTCGAGCGTGGCCGTTTTCGTGCGGGTGACACGTAAAAGCACCCACTACACTCTCTGAGTGGTTGGCGTTAGGAAGGGCATCCAGCTGTAGAAACTCTGCCAAATCAGACTGGAGCCTGGTGTTGCCATCCGGTTTCACCAGTCCTCAGTCAAATCGTCCAACCCATGCTAGCATGGAAAGCGGACGTTAAACGATGATGATGATGATGATGATGACTGACTAATGTGCTTTAAATATACCTAGAACATTCCATTGACCGTGGTCATTCACTATTTGTTTGCTGGTTAGACATGTATTTTAACAGCAGTTTTTTAAGGTTATTCAGGAATTTGTGTCTAACAATGTAAGACAAGTTTTAGGATTAAGGAGTTCCCATCAATACCATAGGGTTCTGTATTTGATCCTACCACACCAGGTGTTGGGCAAGTATCTTCTGGCCACTGGAGCTCAATACTTTGAGACTGTTTATATATGTATCTCCATTTCTATAAATTTCCCTGAAAACGCATCCCTCACAGTGGCACCTCAAACAAATGTCTTTTATCCTAAAAGACATTTGTTTGAGGTGCCACTGTGAGGGACTAAACCTAAAATTGTGCAATGCTTTTCTGCTCTAGGTGCAAGGCCAAAAATTTTGGGGGAGGGGGCCAGTCAACTAGATCGACCCCAGTATGCAACAGGAACTTAATTTATCAACCCCCGAAAGGATGAAAGGCAAAGTCGACCTTGGCAGAATTTGAACTCAAGATGTAAAGACAGACAATAAAATTGTGCAGTTCTGAAATGCACATTTTAGCTTCCCAGAGGAGAAACAAGCTCTGCAAGTAATAAATATGGTGTTTATGTCCAACCAATTAAAACGCCTCGGTTTGTTGATTAATTAACAAATATTCATAATAATTACAATATACCAGGTCAAAGGTAGGTTCAATGATGGGTAATGTGGGTCCCTACTTCATGACTGTGGAAGGGAATTGGTAGAGCAGTCATCTGTGATAGTGTTTTGTGTGTCTTTCTATCACTGGACAGAGAGGAAGTGACCAACAATACCTGACAAAATATAACAAAGTCACACAAAATGCACAGGTTTCAAATTACAGCACAAGACCAGCATTTTCAGAGAGGAGATAAGTTGATTACATCAACCCTAATGCACAACTGGTACTTATTTTATTGATCCCAGAAGGATGAAAAGTAATATTGACCTCAGCAGAATTTGAACCCAAAGCATAAAGGCAGGTGAAATGCCACCAAGCATATTGTCCAGCATGCTAACGATTCTTCCAATTTACCTCCATACACACAAGAAATGTTAAAAAGACATAAATTATAACAAAACACACAAAATGCAATAAATACATTTGGTTGCTTTAGTGATGCCAGCTATTAAAGGGAAATAATCATTTCATTATAATATGAGGTGGAATTGGAACTTTAAATATGAAATTAAGGAATCATAAAGAAAAAATGCCGAGAATTCATATTTTTAGTTTCCTTTCTTTTCATTTTGGTCACAAAGTTCTTACAATTTCTAGTTGGTGGTATAACAAAATTACAAAAATAACAAAACACACAAAACAGAACAAAAAATATACAAAGTATTAAAAAAAAAACCAACACAAATAATAAAACATGTGAAATATAAAGAAAATCATAAGCTATAACAAGACACACAAATATAAGAAAAAAAAATAGAAAATATAATTTATTCCATCCACAGAAGATACAATTGAACACACAGACAAGAATGAGATTAACTTTGGTTTGTACAGGAGTTTTGTTTGTTTCTTTTAGAAACTTCCTGTTTTAGGTTCCAACCTGAGAGATTATGAGCAGCATTATTAACTGTAGAATACTAAAAACATCACTTCAGCAGCAATTCCACTTGGAATTTTGGCATTGATTAACATGTCACAGCATTGTGTTCTAAGATAGGAAAACTATTTGTAGAATCAAATGATATATGTTCTATATCATCTGTGAGAAGAACTAATTCTGAATTTTGGCTGATAAATTGTAGCAATTGTTGCTGGCAAGTGATGTTGTGTCTGCAACAATAAATACATTTTTGAAACGAAGCGTATCATTTGAGCAGACGTGATTAATCTGTTTAGAATAACACCAAGTGAAAATACAGTGGTAGTGCCCCAGCATGACTACAGCTTTGAAGCTGAAACAATTTCAAGATTTCAAGATTTATACTAATAGACATTTCATTGAACCCTCCTGGCGCCAAGATGAGGTCTGAGCAGTAAAATATCTACATGAGTTTTATATCACATGCTACCATACATGTTACGGGGCTTTGTTATTGATTTATCTTTCGTGAATATTACTCCAGCAGACATGCTTGAACTCTCACAGTTAAATAGTCATTTAAACTGTATGGATTGTATTTGTCAGAAATAATGCTGAGGACAACCAGACAGAAAAAGGGAAGGGAACAAACTGAAGCAATAATAATCTGGAAGCTATCGGTGGGTACCAGTGCTATCACAAATTCATGGGAGAAAACCTTTGAACATTATCATATGTTGTTCTTGATTTTTTTTCCATAACCTTGATAGAAATGTTTATATTTTTAGTGTTACACCAGTCACTAAGTCACAAGTTTGGTGCAAGGGAGCAGTATTTAACTGATATTTTATTTCATTAACTGTCCACACTACTAATGCTGCTTTCTGTCCTCAACCAACTAGGGTCCTTATGGCCCTTTAGGGTCCATAAAAGATTTTGCCATTAAAATTTATGTGCAATAAATCAGTTATACTACAACAATATACAAAATATTTTGTTAAGTTCTTTCATATGATAACTAATAATATCTAACAATAAAAATATCATAGAATTTTTTAAACATTGAATAGCTGTGGGGGTCCATCTGAATAAAACAGGGATCAAAGGGGATCCATTTGATCCATAAAAAACTGATTTAAAACCTTAAAACAAAAACCAAAAGCAAAACTTGGCACTGCATGGATTTGAACTTATCATGCAAGGATCTATAACCAGATAGCACAAGATTTAGCAATGCTCTACTGATTCTTCCACCTCATTCCATATTCATTTCCGCATGGTTTCTATACAGTTCTATATTTAAGAGATGAGCAATTATGCACATTATTTTCATTATTTACATTTGACAGATATTTGTCCCCCTCTCTCCCATTATCATACAACTGATGAGGGTCCCACAATTTCCCGCCGAAACAGCCACAAGGATGATTTGCTTATAGTGATCAAATGTTTATGTTGCTCACTCCCCTCATCAAATCAATATTACCTGTACAGGTGTGCTACATACATGATGTTGAAATGATTGCAGAGAAACATGAAATGCAGTATTTTGCACTGCCTGGCCTTGGAATTGAAACTATGATCTTGCGATCACTAGATCATGCACCTTCAAGAGAACACACACCATTACAATCAAACTGAACACAAGCCTATCAAGGAGCTTCTCTATGCCACTCAGACTGCTAGAAATAGTTGCTGAATACTCCACCCTCTAGCCACATCTGCAGATAAGGAAGTCTGAAATACCTTTGCTTACCGTTCTCACCTGCAGTTCAAAAACGACAGCTAATTAACACCACCTAATTAACCATTACCAAACTTACATTTAAATATTCGTTCCCTAACAGTTTTCATTTTGCTACAGAATGACTTTTCTTATTAATGAATAATGGCTTCTCACAGTCAGTTCAATATCTTAGAATATAGTGATGAAGGGTCAACGTATCTGCTGATATATCTACAAAGCAGCTGGAGGTGGCGGGATGAGGGAAATATGTAACATGAGATAGGTTGTTTTTTTTTTATTGTTTCTGATATTATTATCATCCTCTTCTGTTTTTTTTTAATATTAATGGCCCATGAGATTCCTGTCATTGACATCTTTTTTTTCCCTATAACACATCAAGTCATTGTGTCACTATCAAGAAACTTGTCATCCTGTAAGATTCAGATTTAACACTGCAAAATAGAGAAAGATATTGGTCTTGTGGTGAGCTGGGACTGTGTCTTTTTGTTATGCATATTTAAAGCTAAGTGCAAAGCTATCAAGTGTTAAGTTTCTGAGGTGTAGATATACTTCCTATGTTGTTAAAGTGGTGTACACACACACACACACACACACACACACACACACACACACACACACACACACACACACACATCTGTTCATAGTCAAACATAAAATCACATTGAACCATCAAAGAAAGTGTTCTGAAGTTGATAGAACTGCTGGAAGTGAGCTACTAAATCTCCTTTAAATTATGCACTACAACTTAACAAACATTGACACATTGGATAATGTACTCCTTGATATATTTTGTATGGAATTAAGAATGTGTGACTGTGGTTTGCTTGCCTTTGATTGTAGGTTTGAGATTTCAAAGCTGAGCTGGGTTTAAATAATATCTCACTGATTCAAATATCTGAAACCCTTTTTATGTTTAACCCCTTTTATGTTTAAATGGAAACATTTAACTGGCCACATGCATTGGACCTTTGTAAATTGTGCAGATACGAAAACCTAAACTTCTTCGGGGGGTCATCATGGGTTTGGACAGGTCTGGGCAGGGTTTATTCCTGGAATTGAAACAATTGACAATACCACAATTCTTTCAACTACAATTTGTCCAAACAATTTCCTTATCCTGCAACTATGGATTCATTACATATGGTAAGAAGCTTTACCTACCAGTCACATGGTTCCAGGTTCAATCCCACTGCAAGGGTCCTTTGGGCAAGTTTCTGCTATTCTAGCATCAGGGCAATCAAAGCCTTATGAGTGGATTTGGTAGATGGAAACTGAAAGAAGACCATCAAATAAATATATATATATATATATATACAGTTGAGGTGTGTTTTGTTAAGAACATATTAGATTACAAAGAGAGCTCGTTTACCGTTTATTCAACAAGCACACAGTGAAAATATCATATGCAACATCTTATAACATGGAGTAGTACATAGACAATTACAACAACCAGAAATTGAACACACAAACAACGTCTGCTGGTAGAGAACAAACAAATCAAAACTACACAGAATTTAACACCAATAACCAAAATAGACAACTGATAGACTGCAAAATCTCAGATAGTGTAAAAGACGGTGACAATATAGTTGAAATATGTCATCCAAAAAGTTACAACAAAACAGATTACTGATTAAACAAAGCCTTGGATGCTAGAAATCAAACAGAACATCATGAAAACAGAATCGATCAGAGCCATCAGATAAACATAAGAATACGATTAACTGCACATGCTGTAGAAAGTCTGCATGTCCACTCCTGAACCAATGTGCTAAAAAAACATAGTATATAAATGCATAATCTTCTTATACAGGTAAATCGTTACATAATTTAATTTAAATTTAAATCCTGTATGTACATTGATCCGTATGTATCAAAACATTTGTAGTGATTATTAAAAACTGCCAAACTGTTCTTACTCTTCCTTTCAACTCTTTTACTTTTTACTTTATGTATATAAATATGATTCTCAACCAAAACTGTCTGATGAATGGGAACATGAAACTCCGAGTAAAAGTTTTTGTGTTGTTTTTGCAGCTTCATTAATAAAGCATATTACTACATCTCTGGTATTCGAGTCCTATGTTTTTTTTCACCTTGTTTCACATTTATGTCGTTAATCTGGTATATACATGTGTGTGTGTGAGTGTGTACAAGTGTGCATGAGCATGCATGTGCGTATGTATGTGTGCATGCATGCACATGCATGTGTGTGTGTCTGTTTCCCACCACAACTTCGCAACTGGTGTTGGTATGTTTACATTCCTGTTAATTCAGCAAGTGACTGATGAATAAGTACCAAGCTTTTAAAAAATTCACTGTGGTCCATGCATTTGACTAGAAAACAGTTCCTCAAGGTGGTGCCCCAGTATGGCCACAGTCTAATAAATGAAACAAATAAAAGATCAGTAAAGAATAAGTGTTTCTCTTCATAATTTAAACAAAATTTAAGACCAAGCGAGTCAAAGTCAATATCGCAAATAGGCCATTAGCACCGATTTGACTAATTAGGTTAAGGGTTAATGTACTGACTATAATAAATTTTAATGAATTCAATTTCTTCTTTGATTTTTATTATAAAATGCTGCTTGGTGACTAATACTTGGTAAAGTTCTCGTGACTAATTTCCTTAGCAAAATGAATAAGAAGCAACATATGAAACCTTAATGATATTCCAAAAGAAAACAGAAAATCCCAGTTCACATCTCTTTTCTCTTCAAATATAAATCTTTATAGCATTTATAGATATTTATCTAGATTTATACTATTTTAATCAAAATAAGTTACTGCTCTTTATTACACACACACACACACACACACACACACAAATGCATACATTATATTCATATATATATATATATATATATATATATATATATATATCTGTGTATGTTTGCAGAGATACATTTGTGTGCTTGTTGGTCAATATATATTTTTACGTGTATAGCTATTTATGTTTATATCAGTGCACATTGGGAATTCTCACACGTAAGGATACGCATATTCACAAAAGCATTATATTTATATAAATATATAATTCGAAGTAGCTTTGGCAAACACCAATAGGATGACACATTTACATAAACCAGTCAGAGTAAAAGTGAGCACCCTCAGGGCCGGGTTGAATAACCACAGATACCATTTTAAGATCAGCTACATGTGGCATTAAAAGAAGATGCAACAGCATTGAATATCAGCTGGTGATTATTGGAACAAATCAGGCTGAATCTTGAAGAAGAGAATTATTCTAAAATATTCACATAATATAGGTGTTCTCCTAGTCTTGAAAAGCAAAATTTTTGAATACTATCCTCATGAATGCAAACTAATTTTGGCAACATGGTCACGTCCATTTACGAGTGATTCATACAAAGCTTATGCACTCCAATCAAAGCTAACACCAGTCCAAGGGGGATAACTTTTCCATCTCTCCACGAATATTCTTCACTAAATTTTGTTACATGTTTTTTACAACCACTAAGCAACCAAATGTCTATGTATTTCTAGCACTAAAGAGGCTATGATAACTGAAAAGTTGTGGTTGGGTGATTAGAAGCTTGCTTCCCAACCACATGGTTCCTGGTTCATCCCATTGTGTGGCACCTTGGGCAAGTGTTTTCTACTATAGCCTCGGGCTGACCAAAGCCTTGTGAGTGGTATTTGTAGATGGAAACTGAAAGAAATCCATCGTATATATATATATATATATATATATATATATATATATATATATATATATATATATATATATATATATATATATATATACATACATATATATATATATATATATATACATGTATATATATATATATGTATAAATTTGTGTGTGTGTATTTGACAGCCTTCACACCGTTGCTTAACAACCAATGTTGGTGTGTTTATGTCCCTCATAACCTAGCAGTTCAGCAAAAGAGATCGACAGAATAAGTACTAAGCTTACAAAGAATACTAGAATAGTAAACAAAGTTACAACAATATGTTAAATAAACATATTCTAGTGTCGCTATGAAAATAATTCTACCACACAAGTCTCCCAGATGCCAGGCTAAAAGATCGTTTCATCAGTCAATTACCTCTGACCTTTGTTAAAGCCATAATCAAAAGTCCATCGTTATGATTATTATACGAATAGTGTTAGTACGAACATGGTAGGCTCGAGTTCCTTTATTTAGTTGTGTAAAAAAAGGGGAGAAGTATTAATTACCTGGAGCAAATTGGATTTATAAATGGTCAGAGTGTGGGATCCTACAATTTGGTTGTGTGCTATTTTGACAATTGCACATAACTTCTGATCTGTAGGTTTATGGAGTTGGGGATGTATTCAATAACTTTTACCAGTTCAATTTTTATTTTTTATGGAATTTATTATGGAATTCGTCAAAGAATTGTCTTAAAGGTCATTTAGAGTAATAAAGTGACAAATTTTGGTCACCCATGTCGTGGAACTGCATATTCATATTATGGTAGTCACATCTGAGCACAGTAAGAAGCAGAGATACTTTGTAATTGACAAGAATTGTGGTAGCTTAACAACAAATGTTGAACACAAATCGAAAGGAATACGTTTTGCTTTCAATTTGCTTGTCTGTCATAACCCAATGAATTACAAATCATCTGTGCACAATATTGCTGTGTATATTTCTATGAAAAACTAAAGATTAAGCAACATTGAGTGATTAATTTGAGGCAAATGTGAAGTGTTCTGTAAAAATACATTCATGTAATATAATTCTCATTGAACAGAGCTAATTGGAAATAAATAGCAACACTTGTTCTTAATTTACTGAAGCTTGAAATATATTCTGGAAAGCAGGAAAGGAAGTAATCATCTTGAAATTAAATGAAAATGTGAAAAAAAAAACAACAACAAAACCCAGCCTTTTATAGCATTCTCTTCTATTTGCTTATTAACATCTGAGATGAATATTACCATTTCTAGAGAACAACAATTTTGTTAGCACCAGAAAGGCTGGAAGGAAGTTGAATGAATGTATAATAGATTAGACTTCAATATAATAGAAAGTAGATTGTCTCAAATAATTGACAACCCTTCTGTTAAAAGTGCTCAGCTAGATTTTCTACAGAAACAAAAAAGAAAAAAAAATGAGATAATCCTTCTAAAGTTTATAATCCATTGGCCTGAGTCCATTCACAAATTATCGATGAAATCAGTTCCTGTTAAGCAGGACTGGTCCACCAGTTATATCCTACAATGTAGTGTCAAATATAGCTAAGTCTAAAACTGACCGATAAATATACAGCAATGCCATTGTGTGAAATGATGTTTTTGTAAAGGCTGACCATGGAGGAAATAAAGCATCACTGGTGACCCTCACCCCCAAATAAAATAAAAAGCTAAACCCAAGAAGAAAAAAAATGAGGTTTGTTTATCAAAGTGGAATAAGAAGAAGTTTAAATGTAATGCAAAGAATCTTTTTTACAGAAGAGATTCATTTGGTTTTGAGTTTAGTCAATTTTGGTCATAGTGAAAGTCAAGTCTGTTTAACGCATCCCTCCACTAACCCCTTTGTCTTTGGACGGTCCATACTTTACTACTCATGCCCACCCCCACCTAATATGTGCACAGTCCACATGTTACCAGCCATGTTATCAATACTCACGAAACAAATGTGGTGTGGCTGTATTTGACAATTAAATAAATGACCACCACCTCTGACCAGAGACAATTTGAATTCATAATGTTTGCATCTATGACAATGTAGCTGAAACTTTTCAATGGATCATTTCATTGAGCATTTGGCTTGAAGTGGTTCCAATGTAGTGTCATCAGCCATGGATCTCTTCCTCACAACAACTGAAAGCTTTGTGAGTTCTTTATGTGACAACTATTTGCTTATTAAATAAAAACGGATATGTAGAAAAGCATAATTGCAAGCTATGGTCATCACAAGGTTGGATCTTGTATCTGGCCATGATAACAAAGTTTTAAGCAACAGAAGATTTAGTTAGAGAGAGAGAGAGAGAGAGAGAGAGAGAGAGAGAGAGAGAGAATAAAGAAAAGCAAATTGACAGAACCATCAGAGCAGGCAGTTCTGACAAAAGACTCTGACCAACAGCAACCATTGAAAGCAGCCCACATCAACCAGCCTCCGTAAGAATGCCATGGATGACAATGGCATTCTTGCAACGATGAACAACTGCAAGAGAGATTTAGAAACTCTGTTAAAAGCAAGCATTGGTGTGGCAGGTATCAGAGCATTCCTGAATGAAAGAATTATTCGAAGTAAAAATGCTAAAATTCCATATTGTCAAAAATGTACTGAAACCTAAGAATGCTTTTCCTCTCTAGAAAAACCATTGACTGGATTGAATAATTTGCTGTTTCTGATGAGGAAATTCCTATATTTATTTACAGACCATCTACCAAAATGACTATTGCCTGTAGTATTTCTTTGTTTTTATCTTGATTTCTCTTTGTTTTTGGATTTAGATTGCAAGATTCTTGATGTGAATTTGTGAGGTGCAGCAAATCTTGTGATTTGGAAACTCATGGCAGACCTTGGAATGAGAAAGTATATCATTGATGAGGTTTCAAATTGTGATGAAAGGATATTAAGAAACAAACAACTGATTAATTGCTTAACCAACACATTAAACAAACAATCAATTAGTTGGTTGGTTAGATATTTAACCAATTGACCCTCAATAAAGAAGTGATATTGAACCAGTGTGTGTGTGTGTTATTATCATCATTGACATAATGACCCTCCAAAGATACAACAATATGTCTTTATTTCTCTTTCTGTCTTCTGTCATTTCATCCTGCTTTATTTTCTTTGAGTGATATCAACTATTCTTCTAAAATATTAACCTCTCTAATCTTGAAGGAAGAAAAAGCTATTGTTGCTAGAAGTTTCTTGGCAACAATCGTTTTCTTTCCTTTTCTTTTTTAATTATCAGAAGATAAATAATTATAAGAACATAATTTAAAAATGCATAAAATTAGATTACCATGGTAACTGTACATTTTATTTCAAAAAGAAATAGACGATAAAATTGAAAGTGATTATCAAACATTTGGAAATTTCCTGCACCCCTACCCCACCCCCAACTCCCCAGTGATGTACGTTTCAGCCTCCTTGGTTCTTACCATTGTAAAGTAATTATTTATTATTCATCAGAATTTTAAGTTAGGCTAAGTATACAGAGTTAAAGGTAATTTAATTCTTCAATAGATCAACTACAGTTGGGGGTATGGAGTAGATGATGGTGATGGTGATGGTGATGATGAGGAGGAGGAGGAGGGACAGCACTGCAGGTAGTGACGACAATGGCGATGACAATGACAACAACGATGATGATGATGATGAAGAGGAGGAGGAGAAAGATGATTTACGATGACAATGGTGATGACAATGATGATGATGACGATGATGATCAATTATGTGCCTGAATGGTGGAAGGAGGAAAAAGTAATTATAATACATATAGTATGGTAGAGAAGAATGATTACTGCTTCGACAAGAACTCAAAGAGAGAGGGGGGGAGAGAGTGTGAGAGAAAGAGAGAGAAGCTATGAAATTCTATTTCCCTGAAGAAATAACTTCATTAAAAATTAAGAAAAAATAGACAAATGTAAATGAGCGTGAATGTAAGTTTATATAGATATCTCTCTGTACACGTGTCTGTGTGTGTGTGTATGTATATATATATACATCTATGTGTGTGTGTGTGTTTTATGCTCATTTATGCTTAAAAATATGAGTGAGATTTGCAAGGGTCTATCAGAAATGTTAGGGACCCAGGTATGAAGGGATCTCATTTGCAGTCCCCATGGTTTTAACTTTGCGTTAACCCTTTTGATACCAACCCACCTGTAACTTCTCCTGCTTTTGTGGAATAAATTTCTTGATTTAAAGTGATCTAAATTAAAAGTTTCCATCAAAATTCCTCAGCAATTTATGCTCCAGGCACAAGCATAAAGATAACTAAGTCAGTCTACAAGTTCCTAATTATTTTCAAAATTAATGGTGGCTCATAAAAAGCACCCAACATACTCTGTAAAGTGGTTGGCATTAGGAAGGGCATCCAGCCATAGAAACCATGCCACAACAGACAATTGGAGTTTGGACAGCACCCCAACTGGCCAGCTCCATGTCAAACTGTCCAACCCATGGCAGCATTGCAAACAGATGATATTAGATGAGTAGTAGTAGTAGACAGTATATTTTGACAAAAATACGCTAGTAAGAGGGTTAAAACATAGCCTTTTATTTTATACCCTTTATTATGTATGTACCAGTAATTCGCTCGTCTTGGATAAATTTGACCAAGATAAATAAAAATAAGATAAAATTGAAGAGATTCAAGAATACTATTTAACAATAGTTAAATACTCCACTTCAATATCCAGTGTAGGAGAATGTAAGATATCAACCTCTGGAAATGGAAGTGTATGTAATACAAATCAAATATATATATATATACATTATATATTATAGTCTGCTATAATGATTTCATAAGCACATATAAAACATCCAAGGATCATATAAATATGCTCAGGTCATATAAATATAAATTTAATATTTGCTTAATATTTACTGAGTATTAATTGAAACAGCTGTAAGTGAAGATATACAGACAGACAGATAGAAAAACAGACATATGTACATAGGTTTATATATAGATATATATACTTAAATGTGTACAAACTCAAATACACTCACACAACACATTCACACACATATATACGTATATAAACATATGTCTACACATATCCATGTGAACATATATATATGTATGTGAATATATTTGTGTGTGTGTGTGTGTGTAGGCATGCATTCATTAATACAGTTTATTTTTATTTTACTCGGTTGTTATTCTTCTATTTTTAACCCTGTGGTGCCTTTTGTTAATAATTCATGATGCTTCAACCAACATGATCTTATAGAAGACAAAAAAGAAAACAAATAAATAAGAAATATATAAAATGACAGAACCAAAAGCTTGTCCAAGCTCGAAAGATTCTTGAGGATTCAACACCATTATTGCATGCAGCTAATTCTAATATCTGGCAGATGTGGCAACTTTTTCTGTTTTGCTTTTAGACTTGCTAATAATATTTTTTTTTTCTGCATATTAATAATTTAGACATTATAAGGTGAAATGGTCAAATAGAACTCTTTATTTGTTGCAGAAATTTCTTTAACAACTGGATATGCTTTTCCTAACCATTGAACTAATTTGTTTCAAACAGGCAAACCATTAGAAGTAGAGTTAAGAAACTTGTTTAAGAGTAAAGCACACTGAGTGTTGAATCAGTGGGTCAGGTCTCCTTTATCTTATATTTATTGCTACTTTTACACACACACACACACATATATATATATATACACACACGTAAATACATATCTTTTATCTTTTATTGTTTTAGTCATTTGACTGTGGCCATGCTGGGGCAGCACTTAGTAAAAATGTTAGTCGAATGAATCAACCACAGTTATTTATTTTTTTTTTTTTAAAGCCTGGTACATATTCTATCGGTCTCTTTTGCTGAACCACTGACAGGGATGTAAACACACCAACACTGGTTGTCAAGTATGGTGGAGAACAAACACAGACATGAACACACACACACACACACATACATGTACCAAATCCGCTCACAAGGTTTTGGTTGGCCTAAGGTTATAGTGGAAGACACTTGCCCCAAGTGATACTCAATAGGATTGAACCTAGGACCATGTGGTTGGGAAGCAAACCCCTTACCACACAACCATGCCTGAATTATAACAGAAAAGATTTATGTACCTCACAAAACTGTTGGTGTGTTTACATCGCTATAACTTAGTGGTTTGGCAAAGAGGACTGATAGAATAAGTACCAGGCTTACAAGGAATAAGTCCTGGGGGTCGATTTCTTCAACTAAAAGGTGGTGCTCCAGCATGGCCACAGTCAAACGACTGAAGCAAATAAGGGAATAACAGTTAGAATGCCACTAAACATTTTGCCCACCATGCAAATGATTCTGTCAAATCACCAACATATTCAATTAATATTATATAAATTTTCCGCTGATAAATTAAGTACCAGTTGCATACTGCGGTCGATGTAATCGACTGGCCCCCTCCCCAAAAATTTCAGGCCTTGTGCCTAGAGTAGAAAAGATTATTATATTAATTTTATATTACTTTGAAAGAAAAAATGTGGTAAACTTTCTACAAGATACATGAGAAGTTAAGAGCAAGACATTGAGATAGTCTATCAGTCTGCCAGGTTTTGCCATCAATCATTGGTTGAGCTGCTGTACAAAATATCTATAAGCATTAAAATGGAAGCGAAAGGAAGATTTATATCATAGCAGAAACAGATTCTTTCGTTTGAACATTCTTCCATTCTAACAATGGTTGATAGAGTCTCTTGTATGTTGTTGATATGATTAATTTTGTAGTTTTATTCTGTTTCTAATGAACCAATCAACCTTGAATTAAGAGCAGGAAGTGTTTCATGTTCACAAGTATTTCCCTGTCTGTCTTAAAACTGATTTTCCATCAAAAACATAGCTGAACAGAGTTCAATAGGAATTACTCGAACGAACAGCAGACTCTGAAGCAGCAAAAGAGGGAGTTCACACGATTCCTTAAAAATTCTTTCAGGTGGCAACAGTTCAATGATTAAAACAAGGAAAATAAAAAAAGGAGAGTGCACGAGAAAGAAAGAAGAACAACAGACAGAAACAATGCTGTGTGCATGTGTGTGTATATACATGTTTGTGTGTGTATATATATATATATATATATATATATATACACACACACACACATATATATATATAGATATTTATATATACATACATATGTACGTATGTATGTATAAATAATGTAAATATTATTAAAATAAAAATCATCCAAAAATGCCACCTCTACTCATTATTTAAAATATATATAGATGTACATATGTATGTATGTTATGTATACATGTAGATATATATGTGTGATATTTTTATCACCTGCTAAAAATATGAAAGGCAAAGTTGCCCCTGGGAGCATTTGAACTCAGAACGTAAAAAAGCTGGAAGCATTGTCACTAAGCAAGTTTCCTGTTTTGTAAAACATAATTGTGATATTAATTCAGGTTCTCACATCCACAAATCATCTGATTGTAATTTTTGTTATTTTAATCGAAGGCATATTCTTACATCTAAAAGCTTTGGCTACTCTTCACTGTACTCTTTTACACACTTCATCTCCAGCACCATTTATCTACACACTTCATCTCCAGCACCATTTATCTACACCTTTCATCGAAATACTTCTACTAATCATACATTATTCACATAACCAGATATACATTATGACAGCTTTCTTCTTAGAAATCTTCTCACAGCAATATAAATACCATCACTTTATCAACCACCATTATATTTAAATCATTCTAATTTATTATTATCATATTTTTATTTTAAATTATATAAAACTCTACTCAAAACTTCGACACTCTACCTAAACACCTATTTCACATCTTACAAGTCTATGTACCTTTCTTTCACATTGTCAAACTGAATAACTTAGAAAATATTTCCTTATGTCTTAGGTTGTACAATTCCATATTCCATACAGCATCAGAGTTTCGCATCATATTCTCTCTCCATCATAATTTAACTAATTTTAATTGTTCTTTTATGCATATTTTATCTTTGTACAGTTTATAAGACAACCCACAAAGAACAGCAGTAAAGCAATGCTTTATATAAAGTGGAACTAATTGAAATCTCTTTAATCCATTCATTGCATATCAACCCCCAAACCTTGACTATTTTCTTTTATTGTGAATTATTTCTCATCTTGTTTTAAATACAGTAATTTACAGTTTAATGACATCATTCATTACCTTTAAAATGCACCACTAACATCTCTTAATTTACACATTTCTGAACTCAAATAAATTCTCCCTTCTTTTAATTCAACACAAATACAACTCAGCACAATCCTGCTCTTTCTCCACAAAGATCTTATATGTTATTAGAGTTATATCTCTTTCATACAATATTTTAATATTGGTTGCAAATTTTGGCACAAGGCCAGCAATTTCAGGGAAGTATGTTGGATTGTTGGTATGGCTGTTTGTGTATATATGGAATAGTATTATAACACATCCTTTTAATACATGCACACGTATATACATACGTACATACATACACACACACCTACCTACCTACATAAATACATACACACATGCAATGGACTTCTTTCGGTTTCTGTCTACCAAATCCACTCACAAGGCTTTGGCCAGAAGACACTTGACCAAGGTGCCATGCAGTGAGACTGAACCCAGCACCAGCTGTTTGGGAAGCACACAGCTACACCTGCACCCACGTATATTTTATATACATATATGTTTGTATATCTGTATCTTGTCTGTTCTCAAAATTATTTTCATTGGCTTTATTTCAGATTAAATTTCCAATTTCTCTGATATACAACAGATGCAAGCGTTTCAAGGAATTATTTCTTCAATGTCTTACACAAGAACTGGGTTTTTTTTTTCTTTTAATTTTCTTTACTTATTCTTTAAATATATTTTCTACTTTGTTCTGCTTTTACATTATTTTTGTCCTTAAATTAAATTCATCAAAAATTTGATTACATTTTACAAGGACATGTTTATTATACTTTCTTACTTTTTTCTTTCTTTTTCTTTTACATTTACTTTTTTATATACATTTCCTTTTTTAAAGTGTATTATTCTTCAGATTTTCTTCTCTTCCTTTTAAACAAGAGGAAAAGAGCTTATATAGCATTTTTTATTGTTATCTTAATAAGAAAATTAGATGTTTTCATCAAAAATTTGAACTTGTGTTTTTATAAAAAGGCAGATGTCCAAATCACTATGTTATTTCAATTCTTTATTAACAAATTATTTTTCTTAATTTCATTTTGTAAATTTTAATTGAATTTCATTTCCCAAACTTTTATTTATTTATTTATATATTGTTTTATATCTAAACAGAAAAAATTCATTGTAGACATATGCATATATTTATCTTTGTGTGTATATATACATACACAGATACATATATATGTATATACACATATCTTTATCTATATCTATCTATCTATGTATCTTTTTCTCTCTCTCTCCCTCTATAT
>NC_068997.1:56325560-56332563 GCF_001194135.2 Octopus bimaculoides | reverse complement strand
TATATATATATATATATATATATATATATATGCGTGTGTGTGTGTATGTATATATGTTGATATATAACGATATATGCTTAAACATATATATATATAATATACATACATGTTTTATTTACATATGCACATATACTTATTTTAGATATATATACATATATATGTACATATGTATACATATATATGCATATGTGTATTTATATATATGCATATAAATATATATACACACATAAATATTTATTTAAGTCTATCTATCTATTTATTTCTCTCTCTTTCTCTCTCTCTCTATATATATAGATATCTGTATGTATGTATATATATATATATATGTAAATAACCAGATGTACGTGCAGCTCAACATCCACATTGATAAGCTACAAAACGTCCCCATTTCCATTCCTCCACCACTTTGCATCACATATGTTAGACTTTCGTTTGAGGCAGCTGCTATGCCATAACATTTTAATTCACTTACAACTTAAAAGTAAAATTAAAAAGCAACAACAACAACAGCAACAACATTAAAATCATTATTTCAATTAAACAATTCAAGAAATAAAGCTATCAAAACGGTAAAAAAAAAAAAAACCTACAAAAATAGCCAAAAAGAAACGATAAATTTGCATCAAGGCTTCTAATAGTGCAAAAATATGATAGTTGGCTGGTGAGACTGGACAGCTGATCATTGAATGATTTCTTAATTGTTCTGATGTCTGCAAGAGGTGAAAAGGGAAGTGGTAGTGGAGGCAGTGGTGGGAGTGGTGGAACTGGTGATGATGGTGGAGGCATGTAGGTGGAGGGGTGATATCGATGCTACATGTTATGGTCTTTTGCTGTTGTTGTTTTTGTTGTTATTTAACATTTCTTAGAATTGGTTTTTGTCAAACTAATACAACTGATGGCAATAATAATAATAATAATAATAAAATTTATTATGGTTCCTTGCATTAAAATCATAAATATAAATAATAATAATAATAATGATAATAATAATAATAAGTAACCAGACAAATAAACTGATAAATAAAGCATATGTAGAATAAGAAACTAAAGTTTGTGAGTCCAAAGTAATTTTTGCCAAGATATAAACCCTTTCTTGCCAAAAGAATTCCTCATAATTGAGTGTCTGTAGGCATATGCATATACGTATATCTGTGTATTTGTCTGTGTAGATGTGTGTATGTCTCTGTAATTGTGTGTATGTATGTACACACCTATATACACAGTGCTTGTGTCTTATCCTTGTCTTGGACACTAAAACAGTGTCTTTGCTTTAATCCCATTTAGGGATGTCTCAGAATATATTTCCATTGCATAGAAACATCACCACTTGACACAGAACACTTTATTGTATTTATTCTGTTTTGTGGTATTTTATTGGCACCAACATTTATGAAGGTGCTGATGCCAAACTCTATCAGCCTTGCTTTTCTATTTAACATCATCGCTGGTGTGAACTTATATGCATGGCTAACTATTAGTTTCTCACAAGAAAGAACCTCGCCCAGGTCTGTATGGTGAAGAGGAAATTTACAAGGGCTTAAGCACAAGGTGAGCCATAACCAGACGAGGTCCTTGAATGGAAACAACATTACCATTCCTAGAATTTCATTAAATGATAAATAACTAAAACAAACTCTGAAAATGTTAAGGTTTGAAGGCAGGGCAATCACTTTCCAATCTTTTTTCATTTTTTGTTTTACACAAATATTCTTCTTGGGTCATTTAACACCGAAACGAGCTAAACTATTTTCAGCAGTGGTGTGAACTTTGAGGTTTAAGGGAACATGAGGTGAGCCACAACCAGAAGAGGCCCTCGAAGAGAAACTTTACCATTCTAAAACTTTTTGAATTTCATAACTGTCATTATTCCATAAGACATCTTTTAATAGTTTAAAACAAAGTTTGAATTTTCCAGATAAATTCAACTGACAACACCGTGCGGACATGTTAATGCCACAAAACAGTTTCAGAATCAAAATGGAAATCTGAATATTTAGAGAAAGATTTCTTAATCTTCAAGTTGTACTTGTTTGGTTTAAGTGATTCCATCAAATATTATCAGAGATGGAAAGATGAAAATGAACCGATTACATCACAGTAACCATTTTTAGTAAAACTATAGATTATTGGATTATTAGCTCTTCGTGGTTATTGCTATGCTTGTTTGGTTTGCTGTGTCAGTGAAAAGAATGTAAAGTCAATGTTGTATTGAGGACAAGATGTAAAATATTATCCAAGGGGTTTAAAACTGAAGCAGTGGAGTTGATTATTATTAGGATGGTGGGAGTGGGGAGAGGGATTAGCAGATTTGATTCAACTGAGAGATTTTGTTTCTCACTAAACTTGATCATTGATAAACATGCACACACATGTGCACACACACATGTGCACACACACATGTGCACACACACACAAATATATATGTGCATATATTTATGCATGGATATACATGTGTGTGTAAGTGTGTGCATGTGTGTGTGTGTGTGTGTGTGCGTGTGTGTATATATATATATCTTCTTTTATTCTTTTACTTGTTTCAGTCATTTGTCTGTGGCCATGCTGGAGCAGTACCTTTAGTCGAACAAATCGACCCCAGGACTTATTCTATTGGTCTTTTTCGCTGACTGAACCGCTTAAGTTACAGCGACATAAATATGCCAACATTGGTTGTCAAGTAATGGTGGGGGGGAAACAAACACATACACAAATACATACATGCATATATATATATATAATATATAGATAAATATGCATATACACATACTAATGCATATATATTATATAATTTGATTGAATACCACACATCCTTTTCCAAGTAAGTTTTATCTCTCTCTCTCTCTATATATATATATATATATATATATATATACACACACACACACACACACATACATATATACATATTATACATACACACACACATGCATACACACACATACAAAGCATCATAGTAACAGATATCGCCATCTATATATTTGAAGAACTGAGCTTTGAAATGTCTGATTTAACATACGCACCATTCTTATTCCTGATGTTATAATAACATTGTCAGTGATAATGTTGTTTCCATTTCATCAAGAATTATTCAACCCAAACATATAAAATGACGGAATTATCCTTTAATCAAAGATTTACATTAACTCTATCAATAGTGTTTTGCAAACTTTTGTCCAAGAATTGTCTGCTTGAATTCTTAAGTAAATACAGCCAAACTATAGTTCCTTGTGACAACATCAGATCTGTAAGCACCAAGGGACCAGGCTAAAGTTATATTAAACTTCAATTTATCATTTATCTTTTATCTTTTACTTGTTTCAGTCATTAGACTGTAGCCAAGCTGGGGCACTGCCTGGAAGGGGTTTTAGCGGAATGAATTGAACCCAGAATGTTTTGTTGTAAGCCTGGTACTGATTTTATTGGTCTTTATGCCAAACTGTTAATTTACAGGGTAAGAAACTAACCAACATCGGTTGTCAAGAGGTGGTGGGGACAAGCACACACATATACGTACATATGACAGGCTTCTTTCAGTTTCCCTCTGCCAAATCCACTCATCAGGCTTTGGTTGGCCTGAGGCTTTAGTAGAAGACACTTTCCCAAGGTGTCATGCAGTGGGACTGAACCAGAACTCTGTGGATGGGAAGCAAGCTTCTTACCACACAGCTGCACTTTCCATAATGTTTATTATGGAAGAATTTTAGATCTACAAAAAGTAAAATTTACATCTATTGGAAATTAGGCAATCTAGGAATATGGTAAGCTCATCACAGACATGGCATCTGTGTGGTAAAAGGCTCTGTTTCCTTGAGATATGATTTCTGATTCAGTGCCATTTTGTGTTAGTTTGGCCAAACACCTTTTATTATAGAGTTGAGCCAACTAAAACGTTGTGAATGGAATGGTAAGCAGAAACTGAAGGAAAGCCATTGTATATATGTACTTCTATGTTTGTGTTTGTGTGTGTGTGTGTGTGTGTGTGTGTGAATGTGCATTGACATCACCTGACAGTTGTAAACTAGTATCACCATCATATATGCAGTGTTCATCATCTGTGATCTTCTGAAGCAACCTGTCTAGTTATAAGAGAATGTCACTTGGAAACAGGCAATGGTCAGTGACAGGAAGAGCATTCAGCTGGGGAAACTTTGCCTCAACAATTTCCATCTCACTCATGCAAGCATGGAAAGTGGAAATTAAAACGATGACGAAGATGATGATGAGGAGGAGGAGGATGTGGTTTTCAAATGCAAAGAACCACAAACCAGGAATATTTTCTTCAATTTGAGTAACAAACAGACAAATTACTTGAAACTGTAAAATGAAATAAATATTAGATATGGAATAGATATTAGAATGATATTGATATTAGACTAGACACTCGATATTGCAAATATTATTTTATTAACAGTAAATAAATATGAGGCAGTAAAATATGGCTGTTTGCGTGGGACATACCTATGACGCTGTTTCAGTTTCTGGTTGTAGTTGCCTAGCTTCAGGTCAATTTTAAATTGTCAGAGAAATGGAATTGGCAAAACGATGGTGATCTCATTAAAGAGATACCTGACCACCTCACCTTCAAGGATACCATTTACCGCTGTAGCACAGAGTTGAAGAAACTATAGAACTCCAATTAAGATATTCTCAAGGACTTTTGCTGAACTTGAAACGTTCACAATTCTATGAATTGTTAAATGGCTTCTATAAGAAGAGAGCTCATTCAGTAGATCTAGTAACAGCCATTCCAGCTGTGACTATCATGTCTTCTGATTCAGACATTTATAATTACATTCTGCAATGTATTCATCTAGAATGGTGTGATTAGCTGCTATTTCTAACACATTTTGTGACTTCATGAAAGCACCTCATTGTCTTCAGCCCGAACTGTACCCTATAGCAGCTCCTGGATTTTTTTATATGGACATCTTATTTTAAAGGATTCTCAATTCAAACATTCCATCAAAATTTCCAAATCCCAACTTAATAATCACAAAGTTGTTCCCTAAATTCTTCATTATATTCAAAACTAATAGAAACAAGGAAAACTGAATGGTTAGTGTTACATACTGTTCTAATTCTCTAAAGAATGACAGAACTGTCACCAATCTTTTTTCATTCCTTTCCCCTGAAGTCTGAGACTCTTGTAATGTAATATACCAATATTTGATGAGCTAATGACAATTTATTTGCTGAAATTTGAGCTGTTAGAAGCAGCAGACAAATTTTTCTGAACTCAATCACTGGTGCCTTAGATAAAGAAAGGACATATTAAATAATGTAGTCCTACATATCTCTAAATAGATGGAATGGTCACGTTTGGCATGTCATTGATCATATGTCTACTCAGCTAAGACCAGTCAAGGGTTAAAAACCGATGATGACAATAACAACAACAATGACAATATATAATCAAATTTATTTCATAAATACATAGTTTCCCGAGAAACGGTGAGAAGCTGTCGTATTTTTGTCATCATAATTGATAACAATTTCCTAGAATTTACATCCAAAGTCAGACTTTCTAGAATAATTGAATTTTGCCTAAATTCTCTCAGTCTGTGCCAAGAAACATACATTTCTGTATATTTACTTGGTAATTTTATTGCTAGTTGTAGACAGAGTACACTTCCCCTAAAGAGACCTAATAAGTATGAAACAGGACTTGAGTGATCGCCCATACTTACTGGAATATAAATAATGTTTACTAATAATGTTGTTTATGAAAGAATATTATTTGTTATTTACTATGTGTGCGGTTTTAGTTAAGTTATAAGAAATGTGATGTAGTGTTGCAGCCATATACAATATGAGGGAATTCATTTTGATATAAATGGTGAAACCAAAAAATTAAGAAAGACAGTGACAAAGTTTTACAATGGACTGACAGAAATTATCCATGAAGTGGCTACTGGGAAATTACATCAGATGATTTGATTCAGGAAATGACCGATGTTAAGTCACATGACTTGTGACAGAAAATGGCTGTGATATTAAATCAGATGCTATTAACCCCCATTTACTACTTCAGAATCACATTATAAATCCAGTTCCAACCAGTTTTACATATCAGTCTGGAGTTAATGGACGGAGTACCAGTGGTATGCAAGAGCCAAACTAGCCAGTCCCACCCTTTTTTTTTTGTCATAAAATTTATTCTCTCAGACAGAAAACAGAAATCCAGGTCTTATTTTCGTCTGCATCTTCCCTTGTCTAACCTTGTTCCACAACTTTTACCATTTCAATAATTTACTGCATTCTGATTTTGTATTCCAAACTTGGCAGATTTCTTCTTGTTGACCCTGAATCTCATTGGAATCAAGACTTACCAAAATTCAATTATTGAAGGATCTACATGATTTAAAATTTGAGGACGTCGTTTCTGCCAGAATATTACCAAAGACAGATACTGAGAAAAGATTGTAACAAATGGAACAATTTATCAGATTTGTTTGCTATTGGTTTGTCAGAAGAACATGGAAGCAGAATGTTAATGGGTTTATGTATATGAAAACCATGATTCTTAAGTATGTACAGTCCTTTATTGGTAACCAATGAAGTCAGACTAAATATTTAAGATAAACTTCTGCTTAGAGCAAACTATGCTACAAAAATAATATGAATTTGATAAAATCATTTTATTATTTATTTTATTTTTTTTCATGATATGGAAATCATTTATTTTTGCAAAAACTTATTCAAGTCAATTTCCACCAAATCTATATCTTCAAGGATTTCCTTAGGGTCTCTGCTAAGTAATTGTTGACAAGCCAACACAGAATACAAACCATTGAAGACATTATAGTTCCTGCTCTCTACATAAACAAGCAATGAAGACCAAAAATTTAATATGATTTTTCTCCACACACTCACACACACACTCCAATGTTTGATCACATGTTCATATATTCAAATACACGTGTACAGAATATTCTATATATACTGTGTGTGTGTAAGTGAATATATATATATCTATCTATCTCTCTCTCTCTCTCTCTCTCTCTCT
>NC_068997.1:56322421-56325338 GCF_001194135.2 Octopus bimaculoides | reverse complement strand
TATAAATGTATGTATATATATATATATATATAAATGTATGTATATATATATATATATATATATATATATATATAATATAATACACTACAATATAATATTATATATATATATAGTGGCGGGGGGATGACATGGTAGAGAAAACATTCGTGTATAGAAGTTTTCAACACTCACCTGTTGTATATAAGCAACAAATGTTGGAAACTGGAAGATTTATATAGAAGGTATGAGAGGCATTTGGGGACATATTTGGTAACTTAATAAAGCAACTTTAATCAAGCAAAAATTGGTGCACAATTTCTCAATAAGCTTTCTTACAAGACACTTTAATGAATTCCCCATTAGTTTCAAAGCTTAATTCAATGCAAGATGGGAATCATTGATGTGCATGCCTTCACTAAATTGTCATTATTCATTTTGGACATCACCTGAAGAATGGAGGTCTTCAGAAAAGATATGGCATTATGAGGATGTTGAATGGTCTCCTTCTCTTTCAAGTCTGGCATATAAATGTCCTGTAAGGACACCGTATTTTCTTATGCAACCATAATATGCTACAAAGAATAGATTATGGTGAATTCATAGAAAAATTTTGTAAGGAAGCTTATTGAGAACTGTGCACCAATTTTTATTAAAAAATGGTTTCGTTTTCACTTGAGAAGAGTCTCCATCATCACATCAGATCCAGCAACATCAATTCTAATTCCTCGTGGAAAGATGTGAGTGGAATGAAATGACCTTCATTGCTCACCATTCCTAAAATCATTAGAGTTGCTGGAAATTTAGTGAGTAACCTCAGATGGCAGCCTGCGCAAAAAGCCATCTCTCATTTCTCCTTTCAGTTGCTTGTGCTTGTCTGAAGTTTTTCAATCAAAACATTGCTGTGTTTGTATATGTATATACATAATTATATACATATACTATACACTGCATGAGTATATGCAATTTCATCATCATCCATCATCATCTAGCGTCTGTTGTCCATGCTGGCATGGGTTGGACGGTTTGACCAGGGCTGGCATGCTGCAAGGCTGCACCAGACTCCAGTCTGATATGGCATGGTTTTCTACAGCTGGATGCCCTTCCTAACACCAACCACTTTATATACAATATATATATATATATATATATATATATAAAGTGTGCCTGTGTACATAACACATACACACATATATTTGGATTGTGAGTTAATTCTCATAGATTGTACAATTTTGACCTCACACTCTGCAAAGGACTCAACATAACTTACTGTATAATATATTACATAACAGTTACAGCCTTCATGTTATAAGAGTTAATCTTTTCCTCTATGAAATGGGGAGGTTGTCAAGTATCCATATGCACACACACACTCACACACATATATATGTAAATGTGTATTTCATTCCCTATAAATTATATTAATTAATTTCTCCTACTAAAACAAAATAAAAGAATAAAAAAAGAGTAAACAAATCAAAAAGTTGACAGATAAGTGAATAATGAAGAGAGTAGCCATGTTCTTTTTCTTCCATCATTTGTGTAAGAAATAACTGTTGTCCCATTATCTGCATAGATTTAATTAACAGAATTTCACACACTGCAAAATGATTAGGAGTGTAATTACCAGGAATTTTACATATTTGCCGACAAAACACACACACACAAAGCACATAATACACACATACAGGTATATAGATATATGTGTCTGTATGTATCATCATCATCATCATCATCACCATAATCATCATCATTGTTGCCATCGTCATCATCATCACAATCATCATCATCTTCAGTGCATCATTATGATTTAACCCGTATTTTGTCCCAGAGTGGGTTGGTTGGACAGGATTTGATGGGCCCAAGGGCTACATCATACTCTTATGTCTGCTTTGCCATGGCTTGCTTCTACAGCAAGGTGCACTACCAAATATTGACCCCCTTGACAGTATTCTATATGACCCCAACACTGGTGAGGTCACCATATAGCTCACAAGACTACAAAAATCCTATGGAAGGGATGGGATCTTTGTGAGAAGAGGAGGGGTTAAAATATGAATGGAGAGAGGGAAGGGCAAGTAGGTTCTTGTAGAAGAGACATAAGGTGAAGACATATGTGTGTATATATATATATAGACATATGTATATAGACATATGTGTATGTATATATATATATATATATATATATATATATATGCATTCTTTTTATTATTCTTTAACTTGTTTCTGTCATTAGACTGTGGCAATGCTGGAGCACCACTTATATAATTATATATAATATATACAATATATGTCATATACAAATTCAGGTTTAGATACGCATGTGTTACATATACATTAGTGTACATACATGTGTGTGTGTGTGTGTGTGTGTGTGTGTCTTTGTGTTGGTAGATATCCACACACACACACGTCAAGACATAAACACAAGTAGATACACTCATTTATATATATATATATGTTACATTAGCAATAAAAAGCAACAAGTTTTTTATAGTCAAAATATCTTTTTGTAATTAAATTTCATACTTTAGAATATTTTACGTTTAATTTTTAGCCATATATATTAAATATATACATTGAAGATATATTCAATGTTCTTTTCTAGTTCTGTTGAAATAGAAATGTAAAATGGATGCAAAGTAGGAGAGTATGAAAGAATAAGGCTGAACATATTTTCAATAAAAACGGGTTTTAATTCGTCATAGCAGCAGCACCAGTTATGGAAATCTCTATAGAATGTGGCAGTTATTTACTTGAGAAGATCTGATTAAAATGTATTCGATAAATGTCATGATATATTATAATAGTTTTTAAAACCCAGCCACGTACATGTGTATATATGTATATATATGCATAGATACACACACCCTCTCTCCCTTTCACTCACTCACTCTCTCTCTCTCTCCTGCACACACACACACACACACACACACACACA
>NC_068997.1:56318773-56322411 GCF_001194135.2 Octopus bimaculoides | reverse complement strand
TAAGCACGAGAAGAATGTGATGTAAGCGTGTGTGTGTGTGAGTGTGTGCATGTCGATGTAAGCACGAGAAGAATGTGATGTAAGCGTGTGTGTGTGTGTGTGTGTGTGCGTCAACACTGCAGGTCACAAAGACACAGTGTATGTTTGTGTGTTTTGTACAATGTGCTGGTTTTCAACTGCAGTAAAGCAAGCTCCACCTCCAATCGCCATCACACTCAAAGCATGATTTTCTTAGTTTGCTAACATGATGCATTTATTCCAACGCTGCTTTATCATCAAGTTTCTTCAAATTATGAAGCACACAAACTTGTCGCAAGGGACAGAAGTTGATTCTCATGAAGGCTGTGGAGATACAAGAATTCATTTCATTTTGGGAAGAATATGTATTTTCCAGTCTGGTCAACAAGAATGTTTTACTTGAGTAGCTCCTACACGAGACAGCAGACTAAGCCATATTCAACAGGCATACACGCACACACACACACACAAATATATATAATTTCATGTGCACCATATAAAGATAAGAGCTACATGCTCAGAGCTTGCATAGTGTTTGGAGACACAGGGCAGTTGTGGAGACGCTGCTTAGACATGTGCTGCCACAAGAAGAAACTATTAATCACTTGTATCTTAAATGAACACTAACGGTGGTCACACGAGATATTGAATTCATCTCTTTGGGTTCAGGACACTCAGTAATCATGTGACACCAAGTGACATCAAACATGTTTCAGGAAATGATGTTTTATCATTAAGAAAGAACGGTTTCTTAATTAGCACTCTATAATCAATGCTATGGCAGTCTGTTAATACACCGGTTTCTGTTTAGTATGTGTGTGATGTTTCTTGCAAGCCTAGAAACATCAGGCAGTCACAGCCCATGTTTCACTACCATGTAGCATAACTGTTCACACACATGTGTCATACAGTCTACCTTTCACTCTGAGTGAGAGGCCCTTTGTCACCAGCAGAGGTAGGAGCTCTCTGAACTTTGCTCAAGCTAGTAGGTGATGATGAGGATGTATATGTGAGTATGTGTGTGTATGTGTGTGTCTATATATATGTATATGTATAAATGTATCTGTATATATATATATATACACACATACATATATGTATATATATACGTACATACATACACACATATATATATACATACAT
The DNA here is from genome assembly GCF_001194135.2 of Octopus bimaculoides. Taxonomy (NCBI): domain Eukaryota; kingdom Metazoa; phylum Mollusca; class Cephalopoda; order Octopoda; family Octopodidae; genus Octopus; species Octopus bimaculoides. The sequence goes on along the minus strand of NC_068997.1, from coordinate 56,321,250 downwards.
ACTTACATATATACAGACACACATTATATATGTGTGTATATATATATATATATATATATATATATATTTCCTCTCAGACAAAGAATCCAGCATAAAAGGTCTGATTCCTCTTCTCCTTGTGGCATAAAACCTTATCCGAATATCAGAAGCTTACTAATAAAACTATGAGAGAGAAAAGCAAGTTAAAGACATAGGAAATATTATTTGTTAACTCAGAGAACTAGAAGCAGGTGAGATAGAGATTTGTGTGTGACATGATATTATTCTATCTCAGGTAAGTTTCTTTGGAATTTTGGTATCTATTCTTGAGAGCAAGGTGAACTGATGTGTGTCGAATAAACTGTCTGGTTTAATGGGACAACGAAGAAAGGCTGCAATGGATTTGAATTTCTGAACCGTATGCTGTTGTTAGCTTTATTTCTATGTGACTTGCTTGACTATTTCACTTTTATGATTGGAGAATAAAAATGGAAAACAGTACAGAAGCAACAGGAAAGGAAATACGCAAGCATTGAAGAAGTAAAGTAGAAGATAACAAATGAGAGATAGAAAAGAAAGTGTGAAGGTTAGGAAGGGAAGAAAGAAAGCTCACAGTAAGAAATGGTATGAAATAATACCTAAAACAATCAGAGGTGGATTGGAGAAAGAAGTAGTTGTGGCCATCGCTTTCAAAAAACAAAAGTTAAGAAAAAAAGATAAAAGAAATCTGGAAAGCAAACTAAAAAGTATGTTGAGGTAAAGTTAGAAAAGGAAATCAAATAAAAGAAAATAATCCAACCTGAAGATCAGAATAGATAAAACACAAGAGTTTTGGAAATATAGGATGTGCAAAGCGAAAATGATGGTGCAGTAGACTAGAGAATATGGTATTTTGGATCAAAGAACTTAGAAAATGTGGTTGGATTGTAAAAGACAAGGAAGTTTAAAATGAAGTGAGAAATATGGCATGAATGTAAATGGGGGAAGTCAGAAATATCAATAAGAAACAAGAATAGAGAAGGCTATAAATAAAATTCTTTAAACCATTTTATTAAAGAACACCTACCAAATTTCCTTCTAGTAAACAAGAGCAAGTATACTTGCTCAGCAATTCAAGTTTTCAATTCAAAATGATTCCATTGTTGGTTAAAGGTGTGGCTGTGTGAGTGAGGTGTTTTTTTACAATATTATGGCACCAAATATGAACTCCCTGTACAGCATCTAAAGAAAATATGGTCTGCCATTTACCAATTCTTATTGAAGGAAATTTGGTAGATGAAAAATGTAAGGGGATTGTCAGATACATATATTTATCGATGTGTGTGTTTCTCTGTGTCTGTGTGTCTATTTATAAGTGTTTCTAGGTGTACATATGAAAGAAAGAAGCACTTGTTACAAACCACTGAGTTCATAATTATTTGTATCATCATTTGACTTGAAAAAGCATTATTTAATGTTTCACGAGTGAAAAAAATCCCTCCCACCATTTGTATGCTTGATTCTCAGTGACAAGGATCTCAAAGCTTCTAGATAAAGGCTAGTTGCCATTGGATAATAAATAAGCTCATTCTGATTGGCTGTTGTAAAATTACTTTGTATAATTAGTGGCAGTCGACTTCCAGTGAATGCTAATGGTTAAGGGCGACTCCTGACCTGTAATGGACTGCTTCTATCTGAGAATGGACATCAGCAATGTGAACAGAAGCATTCCACTTTGTTCTAGTGTGAAATATCTGAGATTCAGTAAAATTCATGTGTCATCAACAATTTATGGAAGGTGTTAAAATCTAATGAACAGCATTTATTCCTGCTGGTAGTAGCTGGATGTTATTTTTGTCCTCGTGTAACAGGAAAGAGGACTGTAGAAAACTGTACACATTGCAACAACCAGTCATACCTTTTTACAAAATAGTTGAAAATATGTCTTTTTGCTACCAAACTGTAGTGTGTACAGCTCTCTACTGGTCAATTACAGTATCCGTATGTTTTAGCCAACTGGTTTCTTTCACATGACAACTGAATCATCTTCCTACTGTTCAGAATGAAATTAATTGCAGTTCCTCTGCTACTAATAACTTCCATAAAGTTTTACTGATACTTTCCTCAACTTTACTTCTACAATCTCCCATTTACTTTACTGAAACATTTTACACTGGAATTTCTAACCAGAACAGGGAAGTTTGCTATTCTCAATTGCCCTGTCAACAGCCTCTTCATGTCTGTAGCAATACCCTGCTCCACCAATAATATACAGTAACTTTCAACAGTCATTGACTGCACACATGATCTGAGCTATCCAATGAGAATGCACCTTACTCACCAATCTATCACGGCCTTGTTGAGAAGAAGTGAGAGCTTTGTCATTCAGAGTCAAGCATTTCAATGATCAAACAGGTTTTCTTAAATGTCAAAGTTATGTGTATATGTGTGTGTGTGTATATATATATATATATATATATATATATATATATATATATATATATACATATGCATGCATT
>NC_068997.1:56314882-56318676 GCF_001194135.2 Octopus bimaculoides | reverse complement strand
ATATATATATATATATATATATATATATATATATATATATATATATATACATATGCATGCATTTAAGTAGAAACATTACTGCTCTATGCTTTAAAGTGTGCTTTTGTTACAGATATATGTTACACTGACAATTTACATACATACATATGTATGTATGTATGTATGTCCATCCGTACGTGTGTATGTGTGTGTGTGTATACCTGCATGTATATCAATCATTAGGATTATCTCTGATCTGTATTCCAGCTCTAATGAAGTATGCTGTTCCTATTCATTTTCTTTTAGTTTCTCTCTCTTTTGCCAGACATCTGCAGTATCTTGGAATCAATAAAATCAATAAGGAATCGAAAGATCCACTTCCTCTAACTACAATCCTGTATTTGCAACAGAACTGCAACTAGTGTAGCTGCTGCAAATGGCATATCTTCATGTATTTCTTACTGCTATACCAAACTCTACCATTTCTTTATGGAACCTTAGTCAAAGGATGCAGAACACCACACATGGCTATCTTCATGGTCTTCAAGACTTGCAGGCAGAGCAAAGGAATTTATCTTCATCCAAGAGATTCTTGTGACACTGAGACTTTTCTGGATCCTTTGCATTCAAAACCACTTGAATCTGTTCTTGGTATTATGATGGATATTATGACGTAAATTCATTTAAAATGTTCCAATTTAAAACCTTTCATTAAAATTTCTGACTAATTTATGTTCTAAATAAGCTTATTTGTGACAAAGCTTTTTTAGTAAATTCTTTGTTATTTTCAAAATTAATTTAAACGATGGCAGCATATTCTAACTGAAATAGGGGCTGGTAAGCCAGAGAGCCTGTTCCAGCTCACCATTCCCAGTCAAATTGTCTAACTCATGCCAGCATGGAAAACGGATGCCAAAACGCTGATGATGATGATAAAGGTTTAAGGCCTCAAGTGACTTGGAATAGTTCTATCGCTTAATTCTATCACAACAGAGTAGTTTTATCATTTAATCATAGAAACAGTCTCTTTAATAAATTCCACAGTTTGTGTCTACCAAATTTTGCCGGAAAACGCTTTGGGTTATGTAAGACTCTTGCAGAAGATATCGAGAATAATGTGTAGTGAGATTGAACCCGACATCTATCTGTATATAGCTGCAATGAAATGCACTTCTTATCCACACAGCTGTGATTGTTACCATTATTATTGCATTTTATTTCATGGTGACTAAACTTTGTTGGAACTCTCTTCCCCCTCCCTCTTTCTCTCTGTCTGTTTTCCACTCTCTCTCCCTTTTGCTCTGTCTTTTGCTCTCTCTTTCAATATCAGTAAAATCTTTCGTATAATATACAAGTTGAATTATTCTGATGATTTGCTATGTGTGTGTGTGTGGTTGCATGTGAATCTATGTTTGCCTGAGTAACATCTTCAGACAAGAAACAAACTGATTGATCTTTAAATTGACAACATGGACATCAGAGGAGATAAAAGAAATGTATTCTGGATTTCACCTGTGCCATTATTGCTGATTCGTTATGGCATGTAAACAGGTGGGTGTATATCACCCTGAGCTGCAGGTTCCAGTTTCAAGTATGCACACACACACACACACATCTACACATATATGCATACATACACACACATACACACACATGTTCACACATATACAGACACATACACATATATTCAAGCATGCACACGTACACAAAAACATACACATATCAGCTCATACACACACACACATGAGTATTGGGCTCATCAGCAATCATAAACACACAAACAAATAAACAAACAAAAAGAAAGTCTACTGAAAGTTCTCAGAGTTTGAAAGAGAAAAATAACGTTTTTGTAAACATAGAGACATTGTTATGGGAATATAGAGAATATATCAAACAATGCCTGATGAGTAGAGAGAGGGGGAGAGAAAGAGAGGGAGAGAGAAGGGGAGGGAGTTGATTTGACAGATACAAAGAGATAGGGAGAATGAGAGAGGGTGGTGAGAGATAAAGACAAGTACATAAGTGTACAGAAGCTAATACAAAGGTAGTGAAAGAGAGGAACAACAGAAGAGAAAAATAGATAGAGACAGAGATAAAGAGAGAGAGGGGGTGAACCAGCAAGTTTCTGGTTCCTGGTAAATATGGTGGAAAGTTGACAGTCGAGGTCCGTGCTGAAAGTCCTTACTGCTATTCAAAAAGTGTATGACTAATGTTAACCGACACCCATCGTTTCAAGACTTATGTTCTGGTAGAAAACATCAAATATTCACAACAGATCAATAATAATTAAAGAAATACATATTAATTAAAGAAATACAAAATATCTTGATATTTATTGATCATTTGGTTACACTTGTTAACCCAATGATGTAACTTGTGTGTGGCTACTCAGCCATTAAGAAACAGTAGCAAAATTACCCTCATCTGATCTACTAGAATGGGGCAGTTATATTGGATGGAATGATTCCATATAACCCAAACTGTAAAATAGAATCAGAAGGAATACTTGCAGATTACATGGTATTGACCATAGGTTTAACTGGTCAGGCTTGTCCTGGGGCTAAACAACAGCTCCTTAAAGAATGATATCAAGACAAAATAAGCACATAAAACATCTAACACTGGACCTTGCATCTGTTGATGATGAACAGTAACTCTCTTTCTCAGAGTTAGATTATCCCATATAATCTCCATTACATCTATTACACTTGATAACATGGATTAGAAATTTGATGCAAAGGTGAAATGGCTCTTTAGGTAAATATATACACTCATTTAGATTCATCATTGTGCATTCAATAAGATTTAAAGCAGATTCTGCAGATGAGATGATATTTTTTACAGTTGAAGTGATACACTTAGCAGGTAATTAAGTGGTGGTAAGTAATTTCTTTCAGTATTTTGGTGGTCTTTTACTTTTAAAGGTATGCCATTTTCGGTCATGGGTTTTGCAACAAAATGGGAAATTCTGATGATGTTATGTGCTTCCATATTACTTAGGTCATACGTTGAAATATAAGGTGGAGAATTCAGATTAACTGAAATGTCATCTGTCATTTGCAATTCTCGAATAGCTATCACTTTAGTATGTTCTTATAGAATGGAACAGAAATTATGGAGAAGATTCTGCTACAATGTAATATAAGATGTTGAATCTTCGGGGTCAGATAAGCAAGCAAATAACAGGGAAAAACAAAAATTCATGGTCAGCTTGTCAGCATTTTCCTCTGATTATATGGTTATTTGCAAGGAATGAGGTTCAGTTTTGAAATCTAAATCCGGTTTCATGTTTCACCCGAGAAGCAAACACGAGAGAAATGACTGATTGGTTGGACACTCATGCATTTAAAATTTGATTGAGACAGACTCTTCCTACACTGAGTTGCAACTGTGAATGTACAGGGCCTCCGGGTGAGTTATGACAAACCGGTTGATCAAGAGGCAAAACTCAGAGTAGCAGGAGATTGACGAGACCCAAATGATATATTATTAATTCTTACTGCAGTACTAAGGATTCTTTTTGCCAACATTCAGAACAAAAGTCTTACACATACATATATATATATGCACATGTGTGTGTACTTTTGTGTATGCATATATATGTGTGTGTGTATAGTTCTTGCGTACATATATACATACAGATAGATATAAGTATTTATCAGCATATATATACATATATATCTATATATACATATACTTTTAAATAAATATATATATATATATATATATATATATATATATATACTTTATATATCTATATATACACTTTATATATCTATATATACACTTTATATATCTATATATACACTTTATAT
>NC_068997.1:56311230-56312128 GCF_001194135.2 Octopus bimaculoides | reverse complement strand
ATATATATATATATATATATATATACACACATATACTTATATATATATACACACACACACATATATATATATACACACACACACATATATATATATATATACACACACACATATATACATATATATATACATATACTTATATATATATATATAAGAACATTTATGTATACATAGATACCTACATACATAATATATCCACACACACATCCAGACATACATATTCAAAAAAACATTATATCATTTCAACAATAATGCCACTCAGGAAAAGTTAGAAGTAAAAAGAAATAAAAGATGAATGAAGAAAAAAATTCTTTCTAAAAAGAAATCCTAGAAATTGGTAAATACCGAAACTGAAAAATAATAAATATATGATTCCACCATTTTCTCGGCCAAATAATTTGTCATGAATCATGAAAAAAAAAAAAAAAACCCAGTTATTTTCGCAAAGCAGTCGGAAATCAGGTTCTATTGTTCTCGGTTTCCTACACAAACGGATCTCTTTGATTTTTATCACTCTTAGACAACACTCAAACATTACCATTGATTGAACAGTGGGGTTTTTTTCACATGGTATATAGTATGTGTGTATGTGTACATATACACACACACACATATATATATATATATGTACAATGTATGTATATGTGCATATATATGTGTTTATATGTATATGTGTGTGTGTTTGTGTATATAAATGCATATATAAGTATATATATATACACATATATATATACATATATATATTTACATATGCATATACATAGATGCAAACATCCAGGGTGGTGCAAAAGTAGTAAGCCTATATACATACATACATACATATGTATATATATATATATATATATATATATATACAAGTTCAGGCATAGCTGTGTGGCTTCTTCCCAACCACAAGGTG
>NC_068997.1:56296823-56310855 GCF_001194135.2 Octopus bimaculoides | reverse complement strand
ATATATATATATATATATATATATATATATATATATATATATACATATATATATAATACATGAAATTGTATTGTAAATTGTAAATGTATGATGTATACTGAGTGTACAATTGGATGGGAGACAGACACAGAAGGTCCCTATTTCTTCATCAGTTATCAACCAGGTGGTATTACTCAGTTTTGTACCTTCAATGATGAACCTGTGAATTTCCCATGCTGGTGGTGCCTGCAAAATTTGCAGAGAATATTGGGCTGAGAGCAAACAAAACGATACATAGTGGACATACGAAAGTGAACAAATGTAATTTAAGATGATGGACAAACAGGAAATAAATCAGAAATGAACAAAATACAGCCTCAGGGCTAAAAAAGACAAGATTGGCGGGTAACACTTTCAAGACATCGTAAAGGATTCGGAAACAGCAAATAGCAAGGTAATGGGACACACAGAATTTAGGACCAGTCAGCGATGCAACCAGTGTGAAAAAGGGAGAAGATAAAAAGAAAGCTAACCATGGGTCATGTGTCAGCAGAAGGCAGAGGAGAAAGAGGGGAAGAGAGAGAGAGAGAGAGTGAGAGAGCAACAGAGAGAAAACAAGAGAAGGGAGGAAGGGATGAGAAAGGCTAGAAAGGGTGAGAAGTTTCCCCTCTCTGCAAAGGTAAAAATAGTTCATATATGAAATGAGTGCTCCTCATGGAGTGGAGTGGATAACCCTACATGTATGTTGGCAAACTTCTAAGGACACCAATTGTTTAGAGAGGACCTTCATTTTACAAATGTACATGTGTAGCCTGCTAAAGATGATAGGATGTCTCCTCTTGTTCTGATAATGGTAGAACAGTTTGTTATTCAAGACAAATATCTGGAATATTACAGCAGAGCAACAGAGGAAAAACTAGTTGCCTCATTCGTGAACAATGGTATTCTGTTAACAGATAATTATGGCAACAACAAAAATGGTGATAACTTTGACAATGGCAATGGTGGTGGTGGTGGTGGTGGTAGTTATGATGTTGATCACAATGATAACGATATTAACAATGGTAATGATGATGATAACAATGATAATGATGGTGATGATGAAGCTATTGCCATGATATTCGAATCCTTGTGACAACAATAAAAGATGCTAGCTTCATCTGGACCGTTTCCATAAATTGTCTTCCATTGGAATTTTGCATGAATCAACAACAAAAAAATGTACAAAATGAAACATCGGGGAACGTATCAAGTGGGTGCGATAATGGCATTTTAAATTTTGCATTTGTTCAGAATAGAAATTTATCACTTAAAATCCAAAATTATGACTTATGAAATGCTGCACAGGAAATGGATTAAAACATGGATTCTTGAAGTTATGAAAGGAACTTTCAAGGAACTCCAAATTATGTAAGACCTCATTTATTAAAATTCTTGTTCTGAGTAAATGGTTATGCGGAGAGAAGATACAGAAGATCAACAAGTTCATGTTTGTTTATTTTCAAAAGCATTAAACAAATGAATGTTACTATTTCCTGCTTCATCAAATCGACATTTTTCAAGTGAAGGAGAAAAAAATTAAAACATACAAATAAAACATGTTTTGTTATTGGTTTGTAAATATATCTTCACTGAGAATATACAGAGATTTCACAATTTGGTTAATTCCATATTCCAGGTTATTCTCTAAGTGTTTTAATGAAAGACATGCATTTAACCAGAACCAGGTGTGTATGTGTGTGTGTGTGTGTGTGTAGTACTGGTTTCATTGGTGGTGTTCTTATCAATTCCAGACATGATTGTGTTAGCAAAATTCCATATGGTTTTGTGTGTATCTTTAAAAATCCAATCTTAATAATGCTAAGAAGTGTTTCACTGATTTGTGTCTGGGAAAATAAACCAGTTATGGATTTTGGCTGGAGGAGTCAGCATAGTTGTAGAAGAAAACACCCAAACAGAGATTATATTCAGTCCTCTACACTTGCATGCCTGATGTTCATGGCACCAGCTCGCTTGCTTGCATGCATGCATGCATGTATGTGCAGATTTGTATGTTTTATATGTGTGTTCTCATGCATATCTAGACATGCTCATATATATTTAAATGATAAACTTCTGGAAAGTTCTACAGGTTTTTCTCCTTTCTGGTTTTGAGAAGCCTAATTTCTCAAGATTGGTATTTAGGCAGTTACATATCCCAGCATACCAACAATTACAGGTACAAACGTGAACTTGTAATATGGATACAATAACTTCAGATTTCTCAATAGTTCAGCATAGGTGTCCTCTTTTTCACTGATCTTCAGCTTTATGCTAGCATCCAACGAGCAGCTGATTTCCACAACTCTACACAGTTTCTCTTCTTTATCCCAAATCATTATATTAGATCTGTTTTGCTTACATTTTGAGGTCTTTACTGGGACATTCCACCAGTATTCCTTTTCATTATGAGTGGCTATGGATTCTACCATATTGTGAGTTCTTATTTCTTTGTCCTTGGGATTATCCTTCCAATGGATTTCTTTACAGAATGTCCTAGCTACAGCATCATGTCTCATCGGTAGATAATACTGCGATGATATTTTCGGACAACTAATTATGATGTGGGTAATATCTTCGGTTTGAACTCCACAAAGTCTGCATCAGTTGTCACATTTTGCAGCTTTTCCTGCATCTCTATCCCTTTTCTGCATCAAGTACTTGGTTGATATTTCCTGCTCCTGGATCGCAAATGTATAGCCTTCAAAGTGGGAGTTAGTAATCTTGCTACTTGGACTTCAAGGGCCAGGGATCCAAAACAGATTCAGAAGTAGGAGACTTGCTGCTGACAACTCATGCTCAACTGTGAGTGACATTCTGAGTTTTATTTTGATTTGAACTCATTTCCATTGTGATTCTGGTGACCCAGCAACAACACCCGAAGCACACGGACGTTTTACTTCATTGTGGAACCACAAAACCATGTTTTTTCTTTTTGTTTTTTTTCTCCATCAAGAAAGAATCCATTTATCATTTCTCTTAACAATTTTTTTCACTCAAATCAAATTCTTCTTATTGCTCTTTCAAATAACCCCCCCCCCTCGTTTTCTCTCATTCCCTCACACACACACAATCCTCTTTCACAAATTCCTGTCCTTCTCTCTCTCTCTCTCACTTTCTTTGCCTATTCTTTCTATGCTTATTCTACCTTCCTCACACACACCCCTTCTCTTTTTCCTTTACCTCTTCTCCCCTCTCTTTCTCCCTTTCTCCTCTTTCTCTCTCACCAATCATTGCAGACATTATAAGAAAGCAGGTTAATGCTTATCCTTGACAACTTCAGCAAATTATAATGAAATACATTAGAAAGGTTAGGAAAAAAAAGAAACGAAAAAAGTTTATTATGATGATTACTATGATGTTAATGATGACAATGTTGATGATGGTGATGACAATAATAACAGTAATAATGACAACAATGACGATATGACAGTGATGATGATGAAGAGAAGGAGTTAGAGGTGAGCGAGGAAGATGCTAACATAGAAACCAAAATAAAATTAGACCTATATTGAAACGTCTGTCAAATATCTCCGCTGGAAGCAATTGATAGATTGTGCTTGGGCTTTTTTTTTTCCTTCCACATTTACCATAAACAACCACCACACAACAACAACAATATAGTCCATAGAATAACATTCCTTGCCAGATATTGGATGTATGGCAGTGAGGGGTGGGGCTAGGGGTAATGTACAGCCATTGGCTTCTCGTGTTTGTTGTTTTATGTTTCTCTGTTCACTTGGGACACATACTGTACGTATGCTAAAGTCACTTTAAATAGACAAGCAACAATCAATCTAAAACTTTCTGTCTCCTACTCTCTCTCGTCTCATATATATATATATGTATACACACATGTGCACATATATGTATAAATATATGTGTACAAACATATATGTATATTTAAGAACATCTCTCTATATATATTACATTGTGGCACTCCATCAGTTACACAAATACATGCACACAGTCACACATATACTACTACACAGCAACCTTGTGCAAGTGACACAGAAATGCACCCAGTACATGCTGTAAAGTAGTTTGCATGAAGAAGGACGTCCAGCCATAGAAACCATGCCAAGGCAGACACTGGAACACAACATGTTCCTTGGGTCCACTGGATCCTGTCAAACCATCCAACCCATGCCAGCATGGAACATGAGAGTTAAAGGATGAAGAGAATGATTATAAACACATGCATAAATATGCATCCAAAGACAAGAGACAGGCTGGTCAATATGAGAAATTCTTTGATCATAGATATATGCTCAACAAGATCTGACCAGGTGTTAAACAATAACAACAACAACAACTAAAGACTGACCACTGAATAGGCAAATGTTAAAATCTGTGAGAGATGGACTGGATAAATCAAACTGTTACTAATAAGTTTCCGTTCTGTTATTTATTAATTCCTGTAGACTCGTCATTCACTGTCACAGAAACTGCTTCCTACCATTTATACTGGAACAGTCTGCAAGAATATTCCTCCATTTGCAAAGCATGTATTTGGAATGTCTATTTAAACTCATCATTTCAAGGTTAGACATTTGGCATTGTACCATTGATCCATAACTTTGTTGGAAAGGAATGGTTGGCTGCTGGCTGGTTGGATGGATGGATGGTTTGTTGTATTATGGCATTGGAATATATTTTAGTTTGTTTTCTAATGTAGTTCTACTCTGTTTCTAACCATTTCATATTTCCTGCATTAGCTACAAATGTACAGTTTGCTAAAAGGTGATCACTTAACAATGTTTATTTCAGGAAATAATATGGAGGTTTACCTCATTATAAATGTTTTCTCCATCCCATATTAGCAGTACATGTTATATATTTATATCTATGCTTTTTGGTGATCAAGGTAATCCTGTGTCTGTGAGATTCTTTGATTGGGCCCTTGTTGGAATGTCTCTTGTTTCAGGAGAACAGCATCTCATTCATGTTTTACCATATTCTGTCTATAATTTTATCGTCTTTCGTTGTCTTTTGCACTTCTTTCCCTTCGACATTTTTGTAATCCACAATTTATAGACTCTCCCTGTGATGTCCCCCTCATCTATGCCCCTCGGGATAATAAATCATTGTTATTGCTGTTGTCATTGTTGTTATGGTGGTGGTGGTGGATTGGCAAAACTGGTAGAGCATCAAACAAAATGTCTTGTACCATTTGTTACATGTCTTTTCTGAAATATGATCAAATGCAAGCAAGGTTGATTTAGACATTTCATCCTTTCAAAGATGAAAAATAAAACATACCAGTCATGTACTGGGGTTGATACAATTCTTAATAAATGTATGACCTTGTTTTATGTTAGAAAACACTATTGTTGTTATTATTATTATCATAATTATTGAGTGAAAGAGTAGTGCATGCCATCAAAGTGACACTGGGTTACAAATATACAAAGCCCATTATACCCATCATGACTACCTGTCTGATAAGGGTACATCAGGAACTATTATTATATTATTATTATCATTATTATTATTACAAAGGTTGTGGGCTGGCAGAATCATTAGCATGCTAGGCAAAATGTCTGGTGGCAGTTCATCTGCCTTTACATCATGAGTTCAAATTCTGCCAAGGCCAACTCTGCCCTTCATTCTTTCAGGGTAAATGAAATAAGTACTAGTTATGTACTGAGGTTGATGTAAACGACTTATCTCCTTCTCCAAACATAAAATCAATATTTCGACTATTACGAAGGTATAAGAATTGGATGAGATATGACGGCTCGGCCATCTCTCCCATGTTCTTATATTAATCATTGAAATCCAGAAATACAACACGAGGGATAACGGTAACAACAGATCAATAATTTATTCTAGGTTGGTGTAGAGCCGTTTCGTTCCTGGGTGAACAGGCATGCCGCTAGAATACCAAGGAAGCTTCGACCACATGTCAGTATCGAGCTGAGAGATACGTGTTGTCACCACCGCTGCTAGAGAGAGAAGAGATCGAATGCTATTGCTCTCTCTCTCTCTCCACCTGTTGCCTTGCGCATGCGTGCCCGGGTACTTCTGCTGACGGCAAGTCCCTTGCACATGTGCAATGGCACTTCCAAAGATTGCGACCACACGCGCCACTACAAAGGCAGTAAGTTGGCAGAACTGTTTACACACCTGACAAAAGGCTTAGTGATACTTCTTTCAGCTTTTCAATCTGAGTTCAAATTTCACTGAAGTCAGTTTTGCCTTTTATTCTTTTGGGGTTGAACCAGTTGAGCACTGGTGTCAATATAATCAACTTACCCCATCCCCCAGATTTTCAGGCCTTGTGCCTATAGTAAAAAGGCTTAGTATTATTAATATTATTCTAAACTATGAAAATTGCAAAGTCTTGAAGAGAAATTGAACCAGAGATATAACTGCAACTGAGCAAGCATGCTAACCTACATGCAGCAAGGACATTGTCTCGTCTGGAAAAGCAGAATGTGTTGGATTTAATTACAAAATAAATAAATTTATTTTAGAATATTTTTGCCCTTACAAAATGTTATTGTTCTCCTCGTGTTTTTTTTTTAATCTTTTTTAATTAGGCAGCTAATTGAATTTTGTTTCCTGTCACATAAATATAAAAATAAATAAAAATGTTTGTTTATTTTTCAAACATAATTAGTTCTAATCAGATAAATCCAATATTTATCAAATTCGAGGTTCAAGACAAAAGACAATGACTTGAAGTAATGATAGGAATTGGCACTACCAATATTCCAAGAAAAGCTTTCAGACAATATTTTGCCAAGAATTTTCTATGCAGATAAAATATGACCATGCGATTTAAAATTGGCATCTAATTTTTAATCAGTTTAATACAAATTATTTAAAAGATGATCTAATATGATAAATGCATTTTTTTTTTTTCTGTTTACAGATAAAGCTATAGGGCACAGATTGATTTTAGTTATATAATTTACTAATGTAAATTTATAAATCTAATAACATAAAATCCACATTGCTCTGATTTTCCCTTTAATAATAATAATAATAATAACAATAATTTCTTATAATATTGATGATTTCTAAGCTAGATAAGAGTCTTGGCTGAGTAGTTACGAAAATGTCCACTTTCGTACTATATGGACTTGATTTCAATTCCATAGTTCAGTATCTTTGGTCAAGGGTCATCTTCTATGATTTTTAGTCAACCAAAGTGTTGAAATTGGAACTTTGGTTAGCAGAAACTTTGTTGGAACCTGTGAGAGATACCATTCCCCTTTTTAGTGTGGTAGACTTATCCATTTACTGATTCATTAATACCCACCCACCAACCACTCGGATGCCTTTTATAGAATCCAGTCTGTTGGAAATATTTAAACCAAGTCATCAGTTTGGCAATGGTTTGATCGCTTCCTTCTCAGGAGTACAAGAAATAATCTTGGTCTTTCCTCTTCAGTATTCTTGGTCTCTCCTCTTCATTGGTAGTCTTCTTGCCACTGATTTGGACATATGCTTCTCAACGTTCTCCACATTTGCATGTGTGTGTGTGTGTGTGAGAGAGAGAGAGAGATTGTGTGAGAATGCTTTGTGGTTCATCAACTCCTTGTTTCTGTCTACAAAAGTGAAGTTGATGAGGAATTCTTGTAAGTTTGGATGTTGATGCTGCATATCTTATGATATTCCTGTCATCGTTCGGTGACTGGTTGTGCTATTAAGCAGTTCACCATAAATGAAATATGGGTTGACAGCCCTAAGCAGTTATGTGTATATATTTTGTTATATACTTTTTACTTTAAACTAATATTAGCTGACTTTAATGAAAGGGAACTACTTATATTTCTTTCTTTATTGCCCACAGGGGCCTAAACATAGAGGAAACAAAGGGATTAAGTCGACTACATCGACACTAGTGCGTAACTGGTACTTATTTAATCAACCCTAAAAGGATGAAAGACAAAGTCGACCTTGGCGGAATTTGAACTCAGAACATATTTCGGCAGACGAAATACAGTTAAGCATTTCGCCTGGCATGCTAACGATTCTGCCAACTTGCCGCCTCATATTAAAATGTAGATGCAAAACACAGAGACTGGCAGCTTCAATGAATATTCTGATGAATCTGAAAGAAATCTGTACATGGACGTTGGACATGCTAGAAATGACAGTCGAATCTTTCATGAATTAAGTCCTACAATCTTAAATGAACAGAGATGCAACAATATAATCCAAAATAGACAATAAAACAAGAAAAAAAATGACAGGATGTATATTGCTTATTTGGAATGCTTCTGATCATAGATGTGGTCAATGAGAGGTGACCAGGAGCTAAACAATAGCAACAACAACATCAACAACAACAATTTGTCATGGATTCTCATGGTTATTTAGTTTGTCTATATGAAATCTGTAAATGACAGTTTTAATTGACTTCTTTGGTCTCCAATAATTCCATCCATCCTGGTTAGTCTGTTGTTGTGGTGGTGGTTGTGATAACAGCGGTGGAGGTGGCAATGGCAGTGTAGGCGGTAGTGGTGATGGTGGTGAGGTTTTCAATAGTCGTATCTAGTCTTCATTGGTTGAGCAGACATACGATATGAAATTTGTTGGCAGAAAACAAATATTTTAGCAGCTTTTGGAGTTCTAGCAATCCTGTATTCATTGTTGCTCAAAGATGTAAAACTGAACTTATGTGCTTCCATATTAAAAAACTGTAGGAAGTTTGTTGAGTGAGGTTAAGGTGTTTCATTGAGAAAAGTGGAGACTTCTGTAGATTTCTTGCTGTGGAAAACTTGTTCTGAGATGTAATATTTCAAGTCTCTGCTTCCATATAAAAGATTGTAGGAAGTTTAGAGAGAGAAATTTAGAGTTTATGGAGAAACTGAATGTTGTCTGTTTCTTGTATATTTCTTGACAATAACTAAACAAATCAACACATTTCAGCCATTACACGGTGCAATACAAAATATTGATAATAGTCCCATTGCAAGCTACTCTGACCAGACATCTACTATAGTCCCAGGCCAACAAAAGCCTTCTGAGTAGATTTAGTGGATGGAAGCTGAGGGAGGCCTGTCATTTATGTGTGTGTGTGTGTGTCTATGTATATGTTTGACCCCCATCATCGCTTGACAGCTGATGTTGGTTTGTTTGCATATAAATACAGATATTTTACAATATACTAATGTATTTCATATCGGTATCGTTACCAATACAAAATACCATAAAATATATCAAAGAATGTCATAGAGATACTGCTACCGATACAGAGGTACAATACAAAATATTATTTGTATGGATTGGTCAACAGAAAAAAAGGAGAGGACCCATGAAGCTTTCAGAGCTTCTGGACTTTGTGGTTGAAGAAATCATTTTATATCAGATAAAATCTATTTGAAGGGCTTCCACAGTTTTTGTCAACCTGATTTCAGTCTCAAAGTTTCACTTGGTTTATAATTATGCACCAATCCTCTACTGAACTAATGGCCCTTAGGTTCTTAAAAAATTTCAAAACAGTTTTTAACCGCACAGCAACATTCCAACCCTTAATAGACTACGTTAGGCATTCACAAGGACTCAATAATGTACCTAACCTGTCAAGAAAACTCATTTAATTTTTTGAATTAGATTACATGACAAGAATGAAAGGAGGAAGAGATGCAGAAACGACACAAAAACTATAACCGAAGACTATCAAAGAAACAAGAGATTCATTAAAAATGAGAGAACCTAATTATCACTAATTGGTGATTCTTTCATATTTTGTAAGTTGCCCTCCTTCATTTTGGACAGCATCCATTTCAAATTTGAAATCACAGCAAAATCTGAGGATCTTTCTTTGGGATTCCACAAACATAACAAAACTGGACTTCTTCTTCTTCTTTTTCAAGACCTGGAAATATTTCCCTTTTTATCAGTGGAGGATCCTTTACAGAAATCAATCAAATTATTGATCTCTCAGCTAGGAAGTAGTGGTGGAGAAGGTGATAGTGGAGGAGGAGGAGGAGGTGGCAGCGGCAGTGGCAGTGGAGGTGGTGGTGGTGCTGCTGCTTCTACTGCTACTACTGCTTCATGAACAAATATTGAAGTTCACAGAAAAAGAAAAGGACATCATCAACAGACTACCCTCTCCGTTTCACTGATGTGCTGCCTCCTCCATCTGCCTTCTCTACTGCTACTACAACATCTACTGCTCCATTTGAATTAGCTTCTCTCTTTCTCTGATGAAACATGACATTGGCACCTTGCAACAGTTTACCAAATAACAGATCATTTCTATCTTATTGCTATTGTTGTTGTTTACTCATATCCCAATCAGCAGTATTCCAGCTGTGACCATCCAGCTTGATTCCTTGAGATAATGTTTTGGCTAACTTTTCTTCTCTTTTCACTACAACCCAGTTAAATCAAGCTGAGTAAGGGCATGGCCCTTTGCAAAGCTGAGACTACTTTAGCCAATGTGCCCCACTTTAAGGGATAGTTGGCTGTTGTGACTAGCATTTCATGGAACCACTTAATTGGTTCCTGTGTTAGTTCTACTTTGGTGTGTTTGAAAGATGCCAGCAAAGCATTAAGTTGGCCTCGCCTATATCATAGGTCAGTGATATCACAGAAACACACTTCACTAACAACAGTTTTCTATCAAATCTCACAGAGAAATCAAAGTATACCAGAAACATTCATGGTGGCGGCTGTAACGCCAGCACTGCTGCATTTATAGAAAATGGTAAAATGTCAACAAATAAAAGCAAAGTTGAAATAATATTAGCCAAACATTACTATGATCCTTGACCGGAGAAACATGTTGATCACTGATACCATACCAGTTAATGAAGAAAACAATTTAACTCAAAGAATTCCTTGAAAAATGGCTGCATCTAGTTTTGAAATCATTATCGTGACGGAACCAGGTTAGAGTTGTAATTCCTCACAATCAACATTTTAAAGTGATTCTTTTCATAGCAACTTCCAAAGGAAAATTAATATCACTTGAAAGAGTTTTTGGTAAATAAGTGACTGGAAACAACAATGCTTTCTGGAGAAATAATTCAACAGAACCAGAATATTTCCTAAATGGTCTCATGACTGAATGGCTTAGAAAGCTGCAATGGAATTATTCTGAAGACTGTTGAATGGTAAAGCATAATTATCCTTGCTGCTTCACTATCATCAAATAAGTGTATAGTCTTCTTTTCTCAAAGGGGAAAGACATTTTGCACCTTGTTTAAAATGAACAGGCTGAAGTGTCATGAGAATGGCTTAGCTTATAAATGCCAGTAAATTCTTAAGAAACCGTAAATCATTTTTATAATGATATATTTGTATTAAATATCTTACAAAAGCCTTTAAAATAGTTTGATGAGGCCAGAACAAAAATAATTCAATCTTTCATGATATACATCGATGAATAACAGTTCAAAATATTTAGCTTCTTCATAATTTTATTTTCTTTTCCACTTCCATAAAAGCTATGAGAAATTATCTCTGTTTTCAGAGTGGCCATTTACTGAGTTCCTTCTTCTTTCCGTCCAAAATATTATGACACTTCTGCTTATTTCCATAGAGGAAATATTATTCTGCTCTTAAATTTTCAATACCATTTTTCATTGAAAGATTGTAAAGCATTTTTTATTTATTTATTTGTGTGTTTTGTGTTGCTAGAGAAAGTTATTAATTGATATACAAAGGGAAGTGGAGGGGGAAGAGAGAGCTGGGAATCGGAAGTAGCAGACATTGGTTACGTTGTGAAAGAGAGAGGAATTCGTAGAAGTAGCATTGTGATTGTGAATTGTGTTTAGTTGATGGAGAGACAGAAGGGAAGAGAGTGAGAGAGAGAGAGAAAAGATTTAGTAGAAAACTCTTGGGATGACTTTGGTCAACTTGGAGCTAAGATATACAATTATTTTATAAAAGTCATTTAATGTTGTATCTCAAAGGTGAATTCGGCTATAAATAATAGTTTGTAATATGTTTGAGTTAAAACCCCTTGGCATAGGAAAAAATAGAGAAAACTGCCAGAGGGACTGAAACTACACATTCTTATGTAATCATGACAGATGTATTATCAATTGCACCAAAGTAATTGACCTTCTCTTCTCCGTCAAAGGAAACACTTTGATCTCTTTAAGTGAGATTATTTTAATTCTGATGGCTGAAAAAGAGGAAGAAGAGAAATGTCAATGGTGTTTGCAAGGTGCTTGAGGCTGATCAGGGGGTATACTACTACTACTACTACTACTACTACTACAAGGACTAAGGCCTCCATTCACCAAGGATCACCATGTAGCTGCACATGTATTTGTATCCTGGTTAAGATGGTTTTTAGGAAACCTGGCAAAACTGTCCCTACACATACCTCTACCCTCTCCGTGTTACCATGGATTAACTAAAGGAAAGGCTGCTGCCCCGAGGTGATAGAATTTGGCAGTAGTGTTCTCAGAGACATTGTGCCCAAAATGGTACGTACTGGAATAGTTACAGCAACGCATTTTCTCGGACCCTTTAACAGTTTCAGACAATTTAGGGATTAGTGGGAGGAAGGGCCACAAGTAGTTAAATATATTTTTATAATTCAGTAGTTTGTGATAAGGTGGGATTCCAGATGCTAAGTGTTTTTCCAGTTCACTGGTTGGTCGCATCCACATCTAATAGACGTGTCATCCCACACATGTGAACACTGCAAAATCACTACTCAGTAAATAACAAAAATGAGTGACATTCGTTTCTATTATAGGCACAAGGCCTGAAATTTTCGGGGAGGGGGGGGGCATTCGATTACATCGACCCCAGTACTCAACTGGTACTTAATTTATCGACCCTGAAAGGATGAAAGGCAAAGTTGACCTCAGCAGAATTTGAACTCAGAATGTAAAGACAGACGAAATACCGCTTAGCATTTCGCCCGGTGTGTTAACATTTCTACCAGCTCGCCATGACATTAATGATCTGTGTGCATACGTGTGTGTGCGTGAGTGTTTAATTGCATGGGGGTAGTACCATTGCCATTTAGGGTTATCTGACATCTGATTTATTGCAAGCTGTAAACTATACATAATGGTTCATTGACAGGAGCACTGCATATGACCGTTTAGTCAGAATTTCTAAGACTAGTGGAAAGGAGGATATTCTTCCCAGATTAGAGATTCGGTCCAAATACTTGTTGCAGAGTGGAATGTAGTAAAAGGAACCAAAGGTTGTGCAAAGGCATTAAAACCAGGCAATGGGTTGTACCTGGCTAACTTTAATAAATGAAAAAAAGCCTTAAAAGTAATGGGCAAAATGATAAAAGATAATTAATTAGAAAATTAATTGGAAAAGATTTTTCAAGGAATAGTAGAGAAATGGTAAAGAGAGTAACGCATTGAGAATTCTTGTGGAAACCATTGTCTAAAAGATTGCATTGTACCTTATATTTCTTTTTATCAAGAATTTCTGCAATTTATCAGGAAAAATAAACTACTTCTGATGACGACAATAAAAAAGAAAAGAAAATATGGCATCAAGAAATAAATCTTCCCAGTTTTAAGAAAAAGGATGTGGAGAAACAATTAACTGTTTTTTCATTACCAAATAAATTATTTAATAATTAGTGAGACAATATCAAAGAATTTACAAAGAAAGAATTATTGCTGAACATGATATTCCACGTCTGTTTGAGTGTGTAGAAAAAAAGAATGGAATAGATACAAACTTCAAGAGAAAGAATATAAAAAGAAATAAAAGAGAAAGAGCATCAAAAAGATCCCAAGAAAACAAGGCATGTTTTGGTTTGGAATTTCTCTTTAATTTACGGCTTTAAACAAAAAGAGAAGGAAAGGGGGAAGCAATTAAGTTATATTATGAATCTTCTCAGATATATACATTTCCCTGCGCGTGCACGTGTGTGTGCATGCGTGTGTATGTGTATATATATTATGCATATATATATATATATATTATGTATGTATGTATATATATATATTATGTATGTATGTATATATATATATTATGTATGTATGTATATATATATATGTATGTATGTATATATATATGTATGTATGTATATATATACATGTATGTATGTATGTATATA
>NC_068997.1:56291213-56296813 GCF_001194135.2 Octopus bimaculoides | reverse complement strand
ATATATGTGTGTGTGTGTGTGTGTGTGTGTGTGTGTGTGTGTGTGTGTGTGTGTGTGTGTGTGTATCATCATCATCATTTAATGTCTGTGGTCCATGCTGGTAGGGGTTGGACGATTTGACTTGAAATGGTAAGCTGGAAGGCTGCACTAGACTCCAGTCTGATTTGGCATGGTTTTCTACAGCTGGATGTCTGTCCTAACACCAGCCACTCTGAGAGTGTAATGGGTGCTTTTACACGCCACTGCCATGGGTGCCCTTTGCATGACACCGGTATCTTCCATGACTGTGGTTTTGCTCAGCTTGATGGGTCTTCTTCTCAAGCACAACATAAATGCCAAAGGTCTCAGTCGTTGCCTCCGTGAGGCCCAACACTTGAAAGGAACTCAGCCACTTTGCTTCTTTGAAGCCCAATGCTTGAACAGTGCACTTTATGTGCTATTGGTCAGTCCATTATATATAGGGAGAAAGAGGAAGGTGGTTTGTTAATTTACTAAAAATTTCCTATGTAACATATCACCATTTGGAGCATGCAATAGTTTAGGGACTTGTTGGTGGCAGGGGAGGAGGGACAAAGGTATGCAAGTCTTATGGCAGAGGCAGATCCCTGTAGGGATTTCCAGTTTTGAGAATAGATTTCTGGTAGAGGTGGGAGGAGATGAAACAATGTTAAAACTCTGAGTCTGATGGTCTGCAATTGAAATTCTGTGTTTCTTCTCACAGAAATCTCTTTGAGACATTACATTTTGGCAAAACATAACAGGCTGCAGTGGAAAACATTTTCCTGGGAAACTGCAAAGTTGAACTGAACCCAAAATCTCATGAATGTGAAGCAAATTTTGATATTATTTCAGCCATGCCTATACTCATATCTATATAGATATGCTCCCTCTCTCCCTCTCTGTTGCTTTCCTCCTCCTCCTCTCTCTCTCTCTCTCTCTCTCTCTCTCTGTTTTTCTCTCTGTCTTATACATACACAAAGTAAATGCTTATGAGTTGAATACAGTACGCTAATGATAACCTGTTCCTTACTAAAACGCTGTTATTATAACCAGGAATCTGCAATGCACATAATCTTATTCATTCCACTTCCACTGATGGGAATCAAATCTGTTCCTCTTCTCTTTCATGGCTGAGTGATTATTAATAAGAAGAGAATTCATCTGTAGAATCTGTTGATCCAATAAAAAACATCTCACCACCCATGCTCACAGATGCCTCTGAGTGTAATACAAATTACTGAAAATTACATTCACAAATATACATACAATACAGGCATATGTAGGTGTGTGTATGTATGTCTATTTATCTACAGCTTTATATGCATGTATGTGTGTGTGTGTATATATATATATATATATATATAGACACACATATGTATAGATTATATAGACATGAATATGTATGTGTATTTGTATATATAGCTATACGTGTATGTTTATATATATATATATATACACTCTCACACATATTTGTATATAAACATGCACAGATGCACCCACATACACACTCATACACAAACACACACATGTACAGAGTTATATCTTTAGATTTCAATTTATATTTAATAAAGATGTATCTAGTCTCCCAATGAAAGAAGTTCCCTTGGAAAAAACACTGGATTTTCATCAGCTTGGAATAATCATTGGCTGACTAGTTTCACCTTTCATTAAAGACTCATCAGTTAGGAATGAGTATGGGCAGAATCATTACAGAACCAGACAAAATGTCTTATAGTATTTCTTTTAGATCTCTACATTCCAAGTTCAACATAGAATTTCATCTTCTAAGGTCGATAAAATAGAATATCAATGAGGTTAATAGTATTGAATATCATCCTCTCTGCCTAAATGGTTTGCCTTGTTCTTAAATTGGAAACCATTAGAAGCTCTTGAGTGATCACCAAGTGATATCCTCCAAGCTATGAGGGTCAGCTGAGAAGTTTGTCACTTGACCAAGATACTTTCCTGGAATCTGACCAAATGAGGTTTGTTTTTCAACACAGTCCTCCTTGTAGTCAACATACTTCTTCCATCAGCCTTGCAGTGCTTGGATCCCATTGGTAAAGATGCTATCATCTTGTTGATTAAAGAAGTCGTTAACAGCAGATATGCTTTCATTATCCCTGTGACACTGGTTCTCATTCAAGTGTTTTTTTTTTTATATTGGGGAACAGATGATAGTGAGATGGAGCCAAATCAGAAGAATAGGGTGGGGGGGTGATCAATCAATTCAAAGCCTCAGTCGTATACATTAGTGCTTGAATCTAAGGACTTGTGTTTTGGAGCATTGTCCTGATCAAACAAGACCTGTTTTGTTAGTTTCCCTGGGTGTTTGTTCTTGATAGCCTTTCGTAACTGCTTCAGCAAGTTGGCACGATACTCTCCACTGACGATGTGGCTCCTTTGATGATATTCAATAAACGCAATAACTTTTGCAGTCCGAAAACTGAAACCATCACCTTCCTTGTAAATGGAACAACTTTGACCTTCTTTGGAACAGGTGTGGAGGTATGTTTCCATTGCATGGATTGTCTCTTTGTCTCAGGCTCCTGGGTTAGGAAATGATCAAGGTAACCAGCTGGATCTACCTCAAACAATCCCATGATGTGATGCACTTTTGATTAGGTGTCAGAAGATGAGGCACCCACCAACCAGAAATCTTCATCATGCCAAGTTCATTGGGCAGAATATTCTCAACTCTCTCACAGGATATGCTAATAGCATTGGCTATTTGATTTATAGTCAATCACCAGTCATCCATCAGCATGTGGTGAATGTTTTCCTCGGATATTTTTGACGGATATTTGTCCTTATCTTGTTTGTTGTTAACACAACGTTTTGGCTGATATACCCTGTAGCCTTCAAGGACTTATTCTATTGGTATCTTATGCCAAACTGCTAAGTTACGGGGACATAAACACACCAACATCGGTTGCCCAGTGATGGTAGGGGGACAAACACACACCTCACACACAAAAATATATACATATGTTTGGTAGACAGAAACTGAAAGAAGCCCATCGTATATATACATATATATATATATATATACATACACACACATAGGGCTTCTTCCAGTTTCCATCTACCAAATTCACTCACAAGGCTTTGGTTGGCTTGAAGATATAGCAGAAGATACTTGCACAATGTGCCGGAACCATGTGGTTGGGAAGCAAGCTTCTTACCACACAGCCACTCCTGTGCCTCTCTCTATCTCATATATATATATATATATTTTTATATATATATATGTGTGTGTGTGTGTGTGTATGTATATGTATATATACATAAAAATAGACAGAAATAATGTGTTATATCCATTTATTTAATTATTATAGACTGACAGCAGGTGCATTTATTTTTAATTTTATCTTTATTTTTTTTACTTTTCTTTCTATTTTTATTTTTAGTTTGGTTACTTTTGTTTAGCTTTGGTTTTATTTAATTTTGTTTTATCTTCTTCGTTTAGTACTTTGTGTAATTTACTCCACAGAGTCCTATCTAAGAATCATATCTTAGCCTTATTATTATTGCAGCTGCACCAATAATACTTTGCCCAATGATTTAGAAATCTATGTACTCTTAGTCTTAATACTACTTTACCTGTTACAGTTTATTTATAACCCACGATTACCACTTCTCACTATTTCTGTTAACTGTTTTGTACACAGGTGAATCGCTCATAATTAATTAGATAAATTTTGACACTTCAGGTTTAAAATAATTAGCAATATCATAGCAGCATTATGCTTGTATATTTGCATCATTTCCAAAATGTAGTAAACTTCAAAAGCATGCCACTGACCATAAGGAGGTTGTGGAATATTAAATTTCTTTACAGATGTCAATACTATATTAACCCATGGTAAGAGGAAACAATAGATTGAGTGTGATGGCTAGAAACAGGTGAGTTAGTTCTGAACAAATCACACACTGACCAAATTTCATCCTCCTTTCTTCTTTTGCAGTTGATTTAATTTTGTTCTGGAGGAAGATAGCACTGCAGTGATGGTTCCCTATAGATTTTGTCAGTCAATCAATTGATTGATGAGACTGAGTCATGAATGAACCCGAATACATCTAAAATAGCTGGAAGACTATAAAAAGTAAATACATGTACTAACCTATTATTTATCTAATTTATGCATCACTCTGTAAAAAACATATCGTCTTAACTGGGTACTGCAACCATGGATTTACAAACTTGGGTGATGATGAACTTCAAGGTAGACTTTTGACTTCAAATTATCGTTAGTACATCACCAATCACAATGTTAGTCAAGTGTACTTTTATCTGCAGAGAGCTCAAAAAGTATTTCACCTGAATTATTTTCCCTTATCCAGCCCTCCTTATTTTGAGATTTACATATCAATGTATATGTGTGTGTGTGTGTGTGTGTATGTATATAATTTAGAGAAAAACCCCTATTAAACAATTCAATAATGAAGAATGTAATTCATGCCCTCTAGAAAATAAATATATCATAAAAACTTTATTCTAAAAATCAATAAAGTACATAAAAGAATAACTAGTAAATAGTATAAAAATGACTATGCACTTTTCGTGGCTATATTTTCAAATAGATAACTAATAAAACCAATTCGATTAATAATTCAATTAATAATCAAATCGATCTACAATTGAATCTATTCAAAAATATAGTCACTCGTCAGGTCTAAAATAAAATATAGATAATAATAATAATAATAATAATAATAATAATAATAAAAAAATCAATATACGTGTTGTAACTTATAATAAATATCAACTAAATATATAAAAAAATACTTGTTTTAACAATAAATAAATAAATAATCAAAAAATATTCAACAATATTTCTTAAAATAAAATTATAACTTATCTTATCGAAGAAATGCTTTTAAACTAAAATTTTAAACGTAATACGTAGAACTTAGCGTTTATAAGAAATATATCGCATGAAAATATGGTGTAAATAAAAATAATTATGGAATAATGAGATAGAAATATGTATTTAAACTGTTAAGATGACATAATATATTTTAGATGTGAGAATAAGAAAAAAATTAACTGCAGTATATCATTTACTTGAAAATTCTAAAGTCTAAATAACTTGAATCTAAAATACGTAAAATACATTATATATAATATACAAAAATGAAGCTAAATTACAATAATTCAATCTATTTCATTAATTAATTAATTAATTTATTTATTTTATAAACATCTTAGTTTAATCTTATTCTAAATATGTAATATATCCTTTATAATCTTGTGCTAATTCATACACATTCTACTACGACAAATCATAACTACAACAATTAGTAACATAAAATAGGGTTTCTATAAATACATAAATTAGCTACACTTATTATATAAGTAATTTAACTTATGTCTGTATTTAATGTGGAGTCCATGGCACTATGCAGTGGCGCCCAGTTCTAGTATTTGTGTAATTCTCGATGCCAAAGTTTGGGACAAGTCCTTCGAGGATCTTCCAGATGTATACATACATACATACATATATATATATATATATATTTATATGTTATCAATTTTTCTATATGTGACAGTGGATTTTCATCGATGAGTTCATGAACATTGGTTCTTTTCTTTTACA
>NC_068997.1:56283602-56290522 GCF_001194135.2 Octopus bimaculoides | reverse complement strand
ATATATATATATATATATATATATATATATATATATATATAGTGTTCTGTCAAGTGGGTTGTGGGCTGCTAGCAGTGCTTGAGTTGTCTTCATTCCTAAAGCCATCTGTTTCTGTGGTCCATTACTGCTATTTGTCCACTAGCCTGTACTCCTGCCCTGGTCAGTCTAGCCAGTCATAGACACATCCATATAATCATTTATATTGTACTTTAATATATTGCATTGCATTTGCAGGGGAAATCATTATAAAGGTCAGAGATATGTGGTGAAATAATTTGACAACTTAATCAATAATCTAATTAAATAATTAATTAATAGTAATGAAATGAAGAACATTCTGTGTTTCTGTACGATTTTGCTAGTTGAATGACCATCCTAACCTACGACAGTATCTCTTTCGTCACATAAACCCTGAGAAGCAAATACAAAAACTATATACATATGTATGTTGCGAACAGGTTTTGTTAATGGAATCAAATATGAGAAATAAAGTATATAATACAATGACACAATTTACACTGGCGGTATTGAGTACTTTATTATATGTGCATGTCTGGTCAATAAGAACAAACACACAGAAGAATATACTTGTGTGTGTAATATATGTATGTGTGTGTGTGTGCATAGATAGATAGATTGATAGAGAGACAGATAGATAGATAGATAGATAGATAGATAGATAGATAGATGTGTATATGTGCATATATAAATATGGTTTCAACCTTACTTCGGTCATCCACAGTGATGGATGCTCATCTGTTAGACATAGCAGTAGTTCACCCTCAATTTGCAATATATAGAATAAACAGTGTCTCAAAGCCACTGGCTTTGCAACAAGCAAAGTATCTCTCTTAGAGGCAAAAACACTATTTATATTGAGAAGTAATGTCTATTGTCACCTAAAGATGGGAGTTCTATAAGAACAGATGATACGGCTATATTAACCCCGGGAGGACGTCTCCTCCAGCTGGTCGTTCAGTGTACATCAGACTCAGTATATATTGCAAGCAGGGAGAAAACTCCCAACTACACAGAAGTGAGTAAAATAAATTCCACACTGAAATAAAATATAATTACAGGGGTTGATTTGAGTGACCGCCTTCAAGTTGGTGCCTTATCCTCACTGACTGTTGTCCAATGGTTAGAAGCACCAATGAAGGGGGAAAAATATATACAATTAATATACACACACATATTCATATATACCCAGCTGCTTATGAATTAATCTTTTGGCCATCTATCCTCTCCACGTACAGAATATAAGACGTCAATGATATGTGAAATTTATATGGATAGGTAGAGTATATAAGGCAGGATTGAGACATGAAATGTATGTGGATTGGTATGTATAAAGTCTATTCCTCAACTTAGTCTTTTGTTCCTGGCACCTGCATCAGAATATATATTGAGAGACAAAGAATGAAGTAAGGTGAACTTGAGATGTTGCAGCTTTTATGAGTTACAAAGAAACGATGGAATAACTCCGATAGCTGTAAGTCAAAATATGTTTGACATGTTCACAGAGGATGTTTGTACATCTCAAAGATGTTCATGGAAGATGTTTGTACATCTCAAAGATGTTCATGGAAGATGTATGTACATCTCAAAGATGTCTTTTGAAATTCTCATGTGGATATTGGTGTTTAACTCTTCTTGATCTTGACTCTGGTTCCATAATACAAGACTGACCATTTTATAAAGCTTGTCTTTAAAATGAAATCTTTCATCACAATTTGATATAAGAAATATTTAAGGCCACAAGCTGGCAGAACCATTCCTGTGCCAGCAAAAAATTGCATTTCTTCTGATTTCAGATTCTGAGTTCAAATGCCGCCAGAGTCGACTTTGCTTTTCATCATTTTGGAGTTGATTAACTATGTGCCAAGTTGAACACTGGGGGTCAATGTAAAAGACTTATCCCCCAAAATTGCTGGCTTTGGGCCACAATTTGAAATTAATATAAGAAATATTTAAATTATGTTTCAAATGACAACTTAAGGAAGAAACTCTGAGATATTTTTCTCGTAAGAACATCGATCAATGTTTTAACCAAAGCAAGAAACTTCTGATTCTTTTGTTGATGGCTCATATTATCACTTGGTAGCAATTTCTGACAGAAGTGTTATTATTCTTCCCCCAAAGATGACAGCAGACAAGGATTGAACTCCCCTGAAAGAATGAAGAGCAATGTTGACTTCAGCAGAATTTGAACTCAGAACACAGAAATTCAAAGCAAATCCTGCAAATATTTCTATTTGATGTTCTACCAACTCTGCTAACTCACCACCATATGTTCTATTACCAATTCTATCCAAATTCTTCTATTACATTTTTATTCTTATCTAAGATGCATTATAGCATTCAACATTAACTCCTTAGCATTTAAACCAGTTACATCCAGCTCAAATATTCTGTTTTGTTACAGATTAGCCATATTCAGCCTCGCACACCTATCCTACAATATCATTGTAAAATTAAACAATCTCATCATTGAAATCTTAAGAGAAAAGACCTCGTGGTAATTGTGAGTGACTGTTAAGGAAGGCAAAGAGGAGATAATTTCAAGAAATTAAGAATGAATTTTAAAATATTAAATTCAAATGTATCAGGAAATATCTGATGTTTATTAGCCAAAAATGTGACCGACATGCATGTTTCAGTGTTATTGGACTTCATCATTGAAACAGGTCAGTCATATGCAGCTTAAACTTGCAATTTCACCATTCCCAAGAGAACTTCAGCTACGAAAATATATTATTGTGTGATAGCTGTGAAATATTCCAGCATTGTCTGTTGAATATTGATAATTGATAAAGCATTTGTTTATTCACTTAATGTCATGTCATTGGTGACTTCAAACAGACATTTAAAGTGATGGTCAAATATGAGTTGGTTGCAGTGTGAGTGGACACTTCAAAGGTTGCTTCATTTTTACCTCCGTTCACATGATATATATTCTTTAAGCTAGCTTTTTGGTTCTTCTAAAGGGAAGTGTTTATTCTAACTTTTTTTTTCAATGGTACTGTGCCAATGTTGATAAGAAATACAGAAATCATAAAATTTCAGATCACACACTAATATTGAATTGGCACAATTTACCAATAATACAACTTTGATTTACCAGCCAAAACCGTTTTTGGCTGGGAAGCTATGTCGGCTGGGGGTGTGCAGGGGTTGTGCTGATGCAAGAGAAGAAGTAGAAGAACAGATATTCCTGTAAAAGGCCAGCCATTTCTCAGAAGTGTTCTGTCAATTTTCCTTCCTAACATAGCAAATCTCTTTCAATCGCATCCAATAATCCTCCTCTCATTACACACAAGCTGAAGTTCCAGGCCAAACTGCAGATTCCAATGCCATACTTGAGATTTAGTCTTCATTAAACCAAAGTAGTTTTATTTCTCCTTCCAGTCTCTCTCGAACAAGGCAGTATTTGATGTTATAGATCAATAAATTTATCATTTATCACTCACAGATTTTCCTATCGCTACAAATCAATTCGACTCTTGTAAGGATTCTTCTCCATATTCCAACATCAATATGTTCTATTTAACCATTGTAGATATCATTTACATTGAGACCATGCAGACAAAGGTCTGCTGGAATTATTCATTTCATATGATAACGCAATAGATACAGCAATTCCAGTCGACAATGGAATGGTTGCTACCAATTTAAGTATTGGTGGAATACGTTAATAAGTTATAGTTTTACTATCACAGTCAATATGTTATGGCTTTACAGATTAACAAGTTAATCTTTGATTAAACAGAAGTCTTGCTTTGAATGCATCACGATTTTGCTTTGAAATTCTTACAAATTCAACCCACCTACTCAACATGTAGGTTAAGGAGTTTGCTTTGCAACCGTGGTGTTCCTAGGTTCGATTTACTCTGAAAACTTTCATTAAGTATCTCCATCTCAAAACAGAAAGAACTGTACCTTCTGGGAACCGAAATTGTGTTTGTGCTTCTCTGATTTCATGCATAGTAAAGGAAAATAATTTTCGAAAGAGGCACTGCCTCAGTCCGCCAATAGATAAGGAACAATGGACAAATACAGGGGTCAAGGGGTCAATATAGATAATTCATTTAATCTTAGGAGAAGCACAGATTTATAGATTGCAAATTTCCCTGGAACTAAGATTAGAATTTTATATGGATAAGTACTTGCTTAACATCTAGTTACTAGATGTGTCATCTGTACACATGCACACACACACATCATCATCATTGTTTAACATCCATCTTCCATAGTTGATAGGAGCTGGCCAGGTAGAAATACTACCCTAGGCAACCGTGTCTGTTTTGGCAGGGGATTTTATGGCTGGATGCCCTTTCTACACCAATCACGTTACAGTATAGACTGGGTGCTTTTAACTTGGCACCAGCACTGGCAGGGTTACCACATAACTCATAAGACAAGGAATTATGAGAGGGGGCAGTGAGTTTGAGGAGGGGAACGTGTGTCAGAAGATGAAAGGGTTGAGTGTGACAAAGAGACAGAAACAGGGGTCTTGCCACAATAGAGGGGGCATTAGAAGTTAGAAGAGGTGCTCCAGTATCAGATGATGAAAGGTTAAAGTGCAACAGAGAAACAGAGAGGCAGAAATAGGTGTCTTGCTATAGAGGAGGTACATGGTTACCCAGTGAGAGAGAGAGAGCTAATTGTACTCCTGCTCTGTGTGTAGAAGTTTCCTCTCTCTGTATCCATATTTTTGAGTGTGTGCACCTGTCAGCTTACCATATAAGTGTATGTATGTATTTATGAGCATGTGCATGTGTGTATGTATGAGAATGCAGATATAATTATGCATATGTGTTCATGTGAATGCATGTCTTCAGCAAGACATCTGCTCCTCTCCCTCTATCATAGTTCCTTTCTCTCGCTTATGCCCAAGTCAGTTGAGGGCTCTTACCTTGTGGGTGCTTGGTGAACTCATTGATGCTTGTACCTCATAAAAAGCACACGGTCCATTCTGTTAAATGGTCGGCATTAGGAAGGGCATCCAGCTGTAGAAACTTATGCCAGCATGGAAAAAGGGACATTAAAAGATGATGATGATGATGATGACAACGGCAAGGATATATACATGTGCATATATATGTAAAACTAACACGTTGTTGCTAAAGCACAAAATATGTACCTGAGTGGAGTTCTATCACGTAGATAGTAATTCAAAGGAGTGAAAACTTTCCCTCAACCTTTGATACTTGTGGTGCTACCTTAAACAAGATCGATTCTCTGTTGCTAATACATTGCAAGTTAGAAGGAAGCCCTACTCTCAATTTTCAGTTAAGTGAGTAGAATTAAGAAGATCATCCAACCGTAAACCATTCAATCTCTGGCAATCCACAGAATTGTCTATTATTTGCAGAGACATCCAACTCAAGTAGAAATATTAATGTTTAAATGTGGAAATAAAAACACAAGTTTTACAAATGCGATTATCGCTGAGTCTTTCCTAATTTCCTCTTCAAAACTAAACATTCGAAAATCTCTGGAATCTTGTCAAAAACAAAGATGTAGTAGTGACACATTCTAATACCACTTTTGACATCTGGTTCGATCAAGCTTCCCAGAAAATCCTGAATATTTTCTTTCTCTTTTACTTCACACACAAACTTGCTTTCACAAATACACGAACATACACAAAAACTGTAAGCACATACACACACACAATGCACATACACACACATGTATCTGCTCGTCTTTCATTCTTTGTAATTATCTCTTTATCTATCTTAGCTCTTTCTTCCATTTTCCTGTCTTTCACACAGTCTCTCCCCCTCTTTTTTCCCCACTTGCTCTCTCTCTCTCTCTCTCTCTCTCTCCCTCCATAAGCACGCACGTACACACTTCTCTACAACACAACCACAACAAAATATTTTCCACGCTCACAAGTTTAGTTCATTGCATGTGTGCATGCGTGTGTGTGTATGTGCATGTGAGTGTATGTATGCGAGCATTTATGTGTGTGTGTTTATAAGCAATTGTGCATGAGAGAATGTGTGTGTGAGAGTTTGTGCATGTGTGTGTGTGTATGCGAGACTATGTATGGATACTAAATGATGATGATGATGATGATGATGATACAAAGCAAATTTTAAAAGCTTAATAATGCAGTTTTAAGAAAAGATTTTTTTAAATTATATATTGTTTTTTTAGTTGAGAATTTCTGACCTCTGTGGCTACTTTTCAAACATTATTGCAGAAGAAGAAAAGAAAATCATGAATAACCCAAAAACTGCTTTTGGTGAAGACAAAATTGAAAAATGTTTGAATGAAAATAGCATTTTAGATTATACACATTACATATATTACTGGCCAATTAGCCAGGTGGCATTCTTTGTGGCTGGGTCAGAGAATCATATAAAAGCAACCAAAGTTGTTTTTCTGTTGCACCACCAACGAAACAACAACCTCTAAAGAACTGATCTCCATTTCCAAATTCCTGTTCCTCAGCTAACAGCCATCTCTCCATCAATCTCCTATCTATAGAACTCATTCAGCTTCTAGAAATGATGTTATTTAATTCCCCAACACTTCACTTTGTATCCCTTCAGGTGTCCTCCTCCCTCACCTGCTCCTATTTTCCTCATTTTTGGCCATGCCCCACAGAATCATTTCTAAAATCCTGATGCCCCCCTTGTGATATTCAATTTTTGTTATTCAAAATTTCGTTAATGTTTACAATATTCACCTGGAAACTTATTAAAAGGAAAATAGTGCAACGGATGTAAAAAGAAATGTGTAGGAAACGAATATGAAAAAAATGCGCGGAAAGCAACGGAGGTGGGGGGGACTTCGGAAGATTCACAAGAACCGAGTTTTCCCCTCATAACTTTTAGGAAAATGTTTTTGTCTTATGAAATTTTATATAAATACCTTTCAACCGGCATAGATTACGATTATAAAGAAAT
>NC_068997.1:56271228-56283104 GCF_001194135.2 Octopus bimaculoides | reverse complement strand
CTAGCACAACAAGTTTCCTGGTGAGGATTTCATTTGCCTTCGTTGCTTGTATGTTGCTTCAGTGGAAATCTACGGACGCACAAAACTGAGAAAATGAAACAAATATGGACGACTTGTTCTGAAACACCTGTGAGTGGGGAACAGTTCTCAAAAATAGCCCTCAATTGTTTTCCCCCAAAATTCCTATGTTC
The DNA here is from genome assembly GCF_001194135.2 of Octopus bimaculoides. Classification (NCBI taxonomy): domain Eukaryota; kingdom Metazoa; phylum Mollusca; class Cephalopoda; order Octopoda; family Octopodidae; genus Octopus; species Octopus bimaculoides. The sequence continues at coordinate 56,282,913 of NC_068997.1, read as the reverse complement.
TCGGAATCTACATAGTCCAAGGTATATTTGTAGAGAATTTCATTAAAAAATATCCATTTTTTTCAGAGTTAAGACGAACTGAATTGGACCCCGGTAAATGTTTCGAAATTCCCCACTAAGACCCCACCAAAACCACTTTCCCAAAAATTTTGTATCTTCGGAATCTTCATGATATAACACATTCGTAGACAATTTTTCTTACCTTTTTGCTGAATTCACAAACTGACCGGTGATAATAAAACGACCTGTTTATTTTCATCTCTGTTCATATATATTATATATACGTGTGTGTCGTCTGTTACCGGTACCATTAATCTCTCTCTTTCTCTCTCTCTCTCTCTATCTTCTCTCCTCTCTCTCTTTCACCCACTTTCTCTTCCTTCACTGACGCTACCCCTCTCACTTCCACTCATTCCACACCATTCCATTCCTTCCTCCATCACCCCCGTTTATTGCCATACTCTACAGAACCACATTGTTCTTGTGCACCGAGATCTTTTGTCGCCAGAGATAAAAGAGTCGTAGACACACCTGCACACATAAGTCTGTCTCCAGTTTATTTCTCCATAAGGAATTAAGATGGCATTGCTTTCTGTACGGACCAGTTCTGTACTACACAAACGCATGCACGCACGTGCGTTCGTAATTACCTACAAAGAAATAATCTTTTCCCTCTTTAGTGACATCAGATCTTATGAATATGATGTCTCTGAAGTGTCCAGAATTTGATAAAATTGTCCACAGAAGGAATGTAAAGAATTTTTTTTGTTTTTAATAAACTCATTCTCGAATTGCCCCCTTTCTCTCTATTGGTATACTAAACATTGCGTACGAAAGGTAACCTTATGCATGCCTCACCAAAATATTATCATGCCCCACGTTGGGAATCACGGGGTAAGACGTTTGCTTCCCAACCACATGGTTCCAGGTCCAGTCTCACTGCATGGCACCTTGGGCAAGTGTCTAACCAAAACCTTGTGAGTGGATTTCGTAGGCAGAAACTGAAAGAAGACTATTGCATGTGTGTGTGTGTGTGTGTATCTATGTGTGTATGTCTTTTTGCCTGTGTCCCCCCGCCCCATCACCACTTGACAACTGGTGTTGGTGTGTTTACATCCCCATAACTTAGTGCTTTGTCAAAAGAGCCCAATAGAATAACTACTAGGCTTAAAAAATAAGTCCTGGGGGTTGATTTTGTTCGGCTAAAAATCCTTTAAGGTGAGAGATAAAATTGTCAAGTAATAAAGAATATAAAAACTTTTCCAAGTTGAAATAAACACAAAACAATGTTTTATAAGGTGTCTATTTACTTTTATCTTCTTGACTCTGTGCGTTTGTGTGTGTGTGTGTGTGTGTGTGTGTGTGTGTGTGTACATACACACTCATCACAAACACACACACACACTCACACATTATTTCCTTCTCTAGGAATTTCAGTTTTTCAGTCATGGTCTCTCAAACTCCCACAAAACCCGTACCTGAGCACTATGTATATATATTGCTGCTGCAGTTACTACTACTACTGCTGCTACTACTACTACTACTACTACTGCTGTTTCCTTCTATCCAATCATTGTTTTCCTATATACTCTTATGTGTCTACAACATCAATCCCTTTCTTTCCCTGTCCCTCCTTCATCAAATATATTTCTCTTGAATCTATAACACAATTAATACAAGAAATTTGTGAAATAGCTATTATTATTATCATTATTATTATTATTACTATATTTGAGTATCCTTATTATAATTATTATTAGTAGCAGTTCTATTATTGCTATTATTATTATTATAATTCTTCTCATACTCTCCACATTTCTACAGCAGCTTCTAATCTATATCCTTCAGATAATTTGTGCCATCTAATGCAACCTTTGGTTCTTAGGATTCACACAGAAGCGATAAAATTCCCTAAATCAATGGAGCACATAGCTATTGCGAGTGTCAGGAAAATCTTTGGTGCTTTATGTAATAGGTAGGTATAGTTCAGTAATCATAGATAACGGATGACTGCGTCCAATCAGTGAATCATACAACGTTTGCTATTGGAAAGATTTGAGTTCATTCCACCAATTAGCAGCTGAAGGCCAATCTTAATTAACTAGAAACTTCCATAGAATATTTAATATAAAATAAAACATTCAGAGAGAGAGAGAGAGTGTGTGTTGAGTTTCTAAAGTTTGAATCCTTTACAAGGTTTACATAGTGGAAGTTGATATGTCTGTAAATTTGCTTATAGAAGACCTCATAAAAGAACAAGAATGTAACCTTTATCAGTTTTCTGGTGAATTTGTAGAAATACCATTGTTAGTGTGGTGTGAATAAGCATCGTTTAATGGCTAACAATTTCTTCAAAGACATTTATATATTTAGGCAGGATAGACATTATGTGTTATTTGCCAAAATATCAGCTCAATACATTGATTACGATATTAATAGATTAATACAGCGACAATGTGATTTCGATATAATAAATATAATAGACTTCTCATTTTATTGAACAATCTCGAATGGGAAAAGAGGAAAGAAAAAATGTCAAGGGTTATGTCTATCATTTTTCTTTGACCAAGAGTAACGTCATGAAATGCTGTAGCTTGGCAAGCAGGCATTCTTTCATAATGTGATTTGCCATGCACAGAAACACTATATTGAGTTTTCACAATATATTTATGCTATACAATATCTTACAAAATATAGAACTAGTTCTAGACAATTCTCCACCCCACCACACACACACTACCACTCCACCCCTCTCTCTCTCTCTCTGTCTTCCATTATGTTAACGACTTAATCATAATTTAAACTAACCAAACTATCCATAATGCGTGTAACGTGTATCTATGAAATATATAACTATTTTATATCAATGACGTTTGTTGATTGTTAATGTTGCTGTTGTTGTTGTTGTTTAACTCTGGGAAGACCATAATCAAACAGGTCTCTGATCAAAAACATTCAAGCTTTTCAAACCCTTTTAACCATTTTTCAAACCCTTTTAGTGCCAAACGGTCTGAGGCTTTCCTTGGTTCTATCACTAAGGACTTCTGCTTAAAATCTTCCATCAGAACTTGGGGTTAATTTATCTTCCAAATACCAGCTTCATGATGACAGTTATCTTACTAAATTCTTACTAAATTCTTCCTTATTTTCAAAATTAATGGTGACAAGAGCAGTGTATTTCAACAGAAATATAGTTTCAAAAGAGGTGGAGACCACAGTGTATCTCGGTCTACACGATCTAATATACCATCCTCATTCTTATTCAGGCTATTTCTTCTCAAGTCATCACTGAACTAACAGATTTCAAATCAAACCTGTTCCAAGCCATGACCATCCTGTTTCATGAAGACATAAGGCATCCAAGACTAAATGGATCTTTCTTATCGTTGTTACTGTTTAACACCAGGTTAACACTAATCCAGAAAACCTATGATCAAATATGCATTCCAGACATATTCATCCTGCCTTTTTCTTTTTAGTGTATCTAGGACTAAAATACATTTTATATTTCCTTTATAAGAAGATGAGATGGATTTGGCTGCTATTTCCAGCATGTAAAGTGATCTTTTCTATTTTGAAACAAAAGAAAGGTCTTCTTTTGCTTCGTTTATATAATTTATTTTCTTCTTATTATTTTTGAAAGTGTGCTTTGACCGAAGGTGAGACTCTTCTTGGTTCAAGTCCAGTTTCTCTCAAATCCCTCAATGATTATTATTAAACAGATTTGACCATTCAGCCTGACGATACACAGACAGTCTGTTACTATGAACTATAATATCCTGAGGATCTCTGTTACATATAATTGTTCTTCCCTGGTGATTCTTATTCTTGTGTAACCTGGGTAGGTATTTACCTTCTTCCATAGCAACTGATTCTGGTTTGCTCTCTTCTATTTTCTTTTCCTTTTTTTCAGGTCCTGCTCAATATAAACTTAACATGATCTGCTGCACTGTGTCTGTTTATATATTCTCTTAATAGATGTTTGGTATTTTGGGATATATTTATATTGTGATTCTACATTTGGTTGAATATTCCAATAGGGATTTCTCAGATGTACATCTTTATTTTGGATTTTAGTTCTCTTCAGTCAGTTATTGATTACCCATTCATTTATTTCTTGTATGCTATGTTCATTTAGTACTATCTCTGCAGTATTGTAAGGTCTTATTTGTTGTATATACAGCCATCTTTGCTATTTTATTTTTTTTATGTTTGTGGTCAGTTTTGCTGTGATTCTTTCATTGGTTTCTGCTAGATCATCATTTCTATGTATTGATCATTGTTTTGTTTTATTTTCCGTCTAAATTCTTTCTTTGAGTTGTTCTTCTTCAATATTCTGAATCTTGTTCTTATAATAAATCCCTGTATGTACTTTCACTGCAATAACAAGTGCAGTTGTTGTCTGCCTCAGATATGTGCTGTTGTTTGTTTTGGTTTTGTTATCTGTTAATCTCTTGAAAGAACTCCATGTAATATTTACTGCTTAGCAAAGCTATTTTCTCTATTTTACATATAATTGCATAATATACTGCAGTTTTGGTAAGGTTTTTCTCTGCATGGTTTTCACCATACTCAAAGCACCTAATAACCTATTATTATGTTCCTGTTTTTGTCCCCGCATTTGGGTTATCTCTATTTCTAGATCTTTGTATTTAAATAAATTCTTTTATCATTTTTAGAAATACAATGTTAGGACTGATATTAGGACTGATAAGTCAATTAGAAGGCTTTCATGACCTCTTTCATGTATCCTCTTATCTCTGGTGCTAACTTATTCACAACTAGTGTTATGAATCCCCACAAAGGATCCATGTGTGAGGAATATTATCAAACATCTTTGGATAATCAATCTATATCAGACCATTCTTTTTCTTTCTGCAATCTTCAGTTTTGGCTTTATTGATCAGTGATTGATTTTTACAGATATACGAGCCTCTGTAGCATTCTTTGTGCTCTTCTGGAAACAATTTTTTTCCAACTGTTTATTCACTCTATGCAAATGCTATTGCTGTCAAGAGTTTTTGATTGAAAGAAGCATGTTATTACCCTGGAGATTTGTGAATTGACTCCAGGATGATTTTTTCCCCGGTGAACCATTTAGGTTTTGTCTCCAGTTCTGTCAACATTTCATTAAACTACTCTCCTTTCATCTTAGTTGATCCAGATAAATATGTGTCTCAGTTGCTTTCTGCATTTGTAATGCTTCTTCTGCTGCTTTGGCCACCCATCAGAATTCAAATGCCTTTATTTGTTGTTTTCTTGCCATTCACTTTTCTGGTGATTCCTTTGCTGGCCATATTCTTCCCTTAAATTCTTCTGATAAAATCATTTTTGGTTGGAATAAAATTGTTTGCTCTGTTCAAAGAATTGTTGATGATTTTCCTATCGATGGATTCTTTACAGTTTAACAGGAACCTCTTATTGCAAGTGTTCTTTGATTCTTGGAGACTTTTTTTCTTCTTATGTTGTACTTCTGTCGTATTTGTTCCTCTCTCATTTGTTTCCTTTTTTATTATTTGTTCTGTTGCTTTATTATTGATTTAATTAAGGATTCCAAAATCTTTTCTTTTATTTTCTCTCTTTTTTATGAATATTTGTGTCTTACATTGTTTCGTTCAGCTTTGATATTCCTTTTCCATTAGATCTAAAGGATTATCCATTTCCTTCATCATCACAGATGCAGAAGCATAATATTATTATTATCATCATCATCATTGTTATCATTATTATTATCATTATTATTATTATTATTATTATTATTATTATTATTATTATTGACTCCTGCAGTGTAAAGACATTGTTTTTTTAAATTTTCCTTCGAGACACAATTTGTTCAAGTATTACCAAATGAAGTTTTCTCTGGGGATACTTATACAAAGAGCGATAATTGCTTCGTGTAAGGCAGCTATTGATATCTGGTGGGCATGCAACAAAAAACGAGTTGTTTCACAAGCTTTGAAAATATTATTTACACACATCACAAATTACATCGAAAATGGCAACTATGCTTATTTAACCTACAAGAATAAGCACTACAATGGGGAAAAAATACCATCAATACAAAATCAAAAAAAGCACTGAATATACAAGAATGAAAAAAAATGAAGAATTAATAGTACGTAAAGATTAAAAATAGAAATAACAATAGAACAGTTCCACGATTTCAAATACAGTGGTCCATTTATACAGCAGCTGCATGAAGGTTAAACTTCCTTTATTACAAAATGAAATTTTTATACGCATCATGGTTACCCCACAAAAATCTAAGCAGGAGACTTTTGCCAAACCAGCGGCAATTCTTTATCCTTAGAGATAATTAAAGAAAGAGTAAAAAAAAATATTCTGTATGTCTACTTATGAAAGAATAGAAATGGACTAAATCTTTGTTCACACTAAAAGTAACGCAAGTTATCCAGTTGTTACATATGTTGGGGTAAAACACACTTTATAGGTAAATGTGTGGAAGAAACAGAAAATGTTAGAGAAAAAACCAGGCAGAAAAATAATGAAAAGAGACAAAAAAAAGAACAACCCCCAGTCTCATAGCAACACTAGCTTAAACTCTGGGATTGCAACAAAGTTGTCTTTAAACACAGTCACACAAATTGTTAGATGAGCACATACCATTTCCTCTTACAATACTATCCTGTGGTACTTGCTTACACCAGCAATGAGGAAGACTTAAAAATTTCAGATGAATATCAACAAGTAATTGATGACAATACGAAAAGGAAAAAGAAAAAACACAACGAAATCAAAGAAAAAGAAAAGTGAGCATGAAATAAGGAAAATAACTGGGGGAAGAACAATTTATCCCAGATGACAATAAGATCATGTGACTCTACAAGTCACTTGCCCATTTTCGGTTCCTCTCAGACCCTCATCAGGAACTCAATTCTCATGTTTAGTTGTTTATATATGCGAGGTTCTGCATTCTAACGCTATTTATCGAGGCTCCTCTGTGTTTTATAGGTGGATACACTTCTTGTTACTGAGCCATATCTGTTTTATTTGTTAAGCAATCTCTTATTTCACCTCTTCAAAGGGTCAAAGGTAGCAGAGGACTTGTTGACAGAGGAAATGACATCATCAAGTTCAGTGGCTTTTGGAGGATGCAAGTGTAAACAAACATAGGCATGCATATGCACCTTCCTATGTGGAACTATGTATATATATATATATATATATATATATATATATATATATATATATGATGGGCTTGTTATAATTTCTGTCTATCAAATCTTTCACAAAGCTTTACTTGGTTTGAGCCAATAGCAGAAGATAAATGGCCAAAGTGCCAGGCAGCAGGACTGAATCAAAAGTCATGTGGTTGAGAAGTGAATTTCTAAGACACACAGCCATACTTGTGTGGATACACACCATACCAGCATGCACACACTCACACACACACACACACACAGAGACACATATTCACAGAAAGCCATTGTTTATTTCTAGGATATACTGTTGTTCAAATAAGTGGGCCTTCTTGTTTAGCTTTCATATTTGGAGATTGTTGCAAATGTATTACTATGTCCCTATCATCTATTTTTCTCTGTGTTATAATTAATTCAGTTAACGTCACTGTGAGAGCCATATTTCCCTCAGAAGAGAAGGAGAGAGAGAGAGAGAGAGAGAGAGAGAGAGAGAGAGAGAGAGAGAATGACATAGATAAAGCTTTGAACATTTCACCATTGTTATCTCGTGTTTCAGATCCAGGAACTTGTGATAAATGATTTGTTGAGACTGTTTCACAGCTCTCCTCGATAGAAATGGATTAAAGACATCGGGATAAGATAAGTTGTTGAGACTAGTCATTTTCCAACTGGTTGAGCATTGTTTTTGATAAGGAAACATATTTTAGGATCTACTGAGGGAAAATTTAATGAAGAAGTGATTTTGTCAATGTTGAAAGAATTAAGGATAACAATCTCCTGAACTTTCTCATGGTAGAAAATTAAGTATTATTAGCCGAGGTGATTGCATGTTTAAAGCTATAGAAGGCATCAATCATTAAAATAATTCGTTAACCTAAAGATTCATTAAAACAAGTGATTGTTCTTCATTTCATTGTTTTATTATCTTGTTAGTTTGCATTAAACATGACTGGGTAGATTACCATATCATTTCATTTCAATGTTCATTTTGTCTACACGAGGAAGAATGGTAAGGAGTCATTCTAGTCTTATAAATATTCAAACTACTTTAAAATTCCGAAAATTCAGTGCTTTTAAATTGATTGCCATGGCCACCATGAACAAAGCTTGTAACACCGAGAAAAGGGAATAATGAGGACAGGCTTTGAATAATAGAGTGAGAACTTCCTTACCCTGAAATCAATGTGAAATGGTAATACGTAAATTCCTTGAGTCTCTCATTTTACTAAATTGCTTTATATCCTACATTGAAAAGAGACAATTTTTTTTATTGCAGAAATTGGCCTGTTGCAATTTTCACAAAGTGAGTTATGAGTGTTACACATATATCTCAAAATCTAATTTAATCCAATATTTTCTTAATAGCTTATTACTGTTTAATCTTTCTATATAAACATTCTTTCCTTGCTTAAGCTGGGAGTGTCTCATCTCTCCATCAATCATCAATGTTAAATCCATTTCTTCATTATTTTCAAATCAATTCATTATTATTAGGAATTGCAGAAATTTTACTTAGAACATCGGCAACCAAATTCTTTCTTCTTGGATAGTATTGTATTTTATGAGATCTTCATTGGCATTTTTAATGAAAGATTTAGGTGAGGCTTTATAGAAGAAAACTATTGTTTGCTCAGGTGTAACGAACTTTTGTGCTTTTAGGTAATGTCTCAATTTTCAACTGATTTGACTGTTTCAAGAATTTCTAAATCTAAAGTGAGTTATATCTTTTAAATACCATTGTATATGAACAGATGTAAATTGGCCACGCAGCTGGCAATACAGGTACGTGAATAAGCTGTTGCAACTGATGATGAAGTTATTGTCTCATTGTCGTTGAGTCTTTCAATTGTCTCAAGACATTTCACCAATATTGGACATTACAGAAGTTGTTTACCTCCAAACAAAGGTATGACAAGTTCAACAAAATTTTTTAATTTTGATAACATCCAATTAACCAAATGAAATATTTAAATTCTTTGGATTTTCCAGGCACAAAGAAGCCAGAGAATTATCAAAGGTCAAGTAACTTGTTGCTACCTCTAAATATGTGACCAAAGAAAGAGAACTCAGTCACTTTGAATTTATCTTTTCAAGAGTTGTGTGAGTGGCCTACCGAAGAGACTTACAAATTTTAGTGTTGACATTACCTTACTAAACATCCAAACAATTTTACATTTAAGACATATATAAACAACACGACATTATTTACTGCTATGTTTCTAACATAAATTATTGCTGATTTCTCACAACAGGTATTATTGTTATTATGTGTGGCGCTGTCGTTTGTAACACTAATAGAAGAGTCTTCTATTTGGACCATACGACATGAAATGTAAAATCTCAATATAAAATGAAGCAAAATTAAATTTATTACAAACTAAGTTGTTGATCAGATTCCCTTTTTTACAATAAGCACTTCTAACAACCTTGTTTGCAAATGCTTCAGAGAATCTACAATATTCTGGAAGCTGTCTACAAGACCTTCCAATAGTCTGTCCATGCTGTTATTTCTTTGAATAACGTCTTATTTGTTCACTAAATATATTTTTGATACCAATAAATTTAGATGCGATGAAGTATTTAGCTCTTGTATGACATGCAAAGCTACCTTTAGTCTTCTGTCTTGTCATTTCAGGTGATTCTGTCATCATGGTAACCAATCATTGTATCTCCTAACTTCAAAGAAATAAATCTAATTTATCGTTTGCACCTGGTTTCATAAATCTAAGATATCTTTCAAGTCTGTTAATAAATTTATCAAAGACTTCTGCCAAATTATCCTCCAACATGAGAGGATTCATTCTCATTGATGGCATCGTTGATTACGATAACTTCTCAACTGTGACATTTGGAATTTCTAATGTCAAGGTGTCACCAATAGCCAACCATGGATGCATTTCACACTTCACAAGTCGTCAAGTAATGAAAGTCATTTATCCACTTTTTATAATAAATGGCAAACGGTTCTACTACAAGACAGTAACATATGACCAAGAGATTCTCATGATTTAACATGATTGTCTCATTAGTAATTAACATAATGGTAAAAGACAATTATGGAATATCCAACACTAGCACCAGTTCAGAAAGAGAGGTGGATTGAGAGACCCTAATAAAGAGATCAGTCTAATTGGAAAGGTCTTAGATGCTGCCCTTTTGTGTCCCTTTACTTGAATCATAACAAAATACTGAGACATGTATTGGGGACCCATCAGTTAAAACTTGTCATTTAATCACTTCATAAAATAGAATTGTTTTTATAGGAAATCTAATCTAAGTTTATGGATTTAGGATCAAATATAAGCTTCCACAACTGTTCTTGGATTGGGATCCTAAGCCAGAGAACACAATAATTTCTCCAGGTTGCTCAACAGAACAAAAGAACTAGTGTCACTTCTTTTTTCTAGTGAATAGCCACAGTCTTTTTTTGTTGTTTGGTGTGTGTATGTGTGGGGATAGAGGTGAGGGTGTCATGGATTAGTCTAGAGAAAAGGGTTCTTACCATGATGTTTTCAGACCTTTTTAAATTTGGTGTGATTGGCATGGTCAAGGAGTGATTTGCAAAAAAGATAATATTCTGGGAAGGAAGAAGTGGGTATAAGGGTTAATACGAGGCTTAAAGAGGGGCAGACAATACAGGTAGTGAGAGGAGGAAAGTCAAGGCATCAGAAGTAAGCAAGTGCTGATGGCAAAAGATCAGCAGCTTCTTAGAAGCAGAGGCCATTGTAGTAGCAGTAGAAAATTCAGAGGGAAAAGACGGTCCATCTGTGGTGAAGCAGTTGGAAGGCAATGGTAAATAACTTGATGCCAATTAGTCAGGTGGACATTTTTTAATGATAAAGAAGAATATGAAGTGAAGAGGATCTTTTAATCGTATTTGTTTGAGGTTATGGAAAACTCTTTAGAGTAAGTGCTACCATAAAACACATTCAATGCATTCTGTAAAGTTACTGATGAGAGAAAGGGCTTCCAACCATAGAATCCATATCAAAATAAAATGTAGAACAAACAACTTATGATTTCCTGGCATGTGTTGGTGGTGGGGGAAGCAGATAGGAAATCTAAATAAAAACTGACTTGGGTCTTTGATGAATTTCTAACACGTTCCAGGAGGAGAAGTGGACATTTGGTAAAGATGATGATGATGATGATGATGATGATGATGATGACGACGACGACGACGATGATCTTGTTATTGCTAAATATTACCAGTTCTGTTTGAATAAAGGAAGACATGGTGCAAAGATGGAAGCAAAGCAATTTCAATTAATATTCTTGAGTTCTGGACATCATGTACCTCTTCAAGGGGATTCTATCCTAAAATATACCCCTAAAGCATGTGAAAGCCCTGCTTCCAAAGTACAATAAATAAGTTAGGATACTCTATATTTCCAAAAGTTGTTTCTAGCATAAATGAAGTGAATTAATTACTTCTGGATTCAAAACCTGTTTCGTTAAGGAATTACAATGGCTCAATTGTTCATTTTCAATAGCCAAAGTGGTTCTATTAATGGTAGAGTGTACT
>NC_068997.1:56265488-56268441 GCF_001194135.2 Octopus bimaculoides | reverse complement strand
GTGATGTGGTTTGAAGAAATTATTTATTCTGCCTCACAAGTTTTTGTTATTATATGCTGAGTGTCATTATTTAAGGTTTGAAAGTCAACAGTACTGAGGCAAGATATGGAGTAAGCAAGAACACCATAATACAGGAGCTGAATGGCTCTGCAGCCTGAAACAAACAGCTTCTTATCCCCAGCAAGACGTAGTCATTTTGAATATGAAAATGTAGACAGCATGTTTTGGTAAATAAATGAAAATCTGTGAAGCAAACATTTTTTGTCTACGCTTGGGTATTAGGGGTAGGCCTTCTTTAAATAAATATAATTCATTTTTGTAAATATTGCATAGAAAATGTTATTTACTAATTCCCAGACTAAGAGAACACCTTCATAACTATCAGAATAATTATAATAATTGTGATATTGATGACAATGACAACGACAACGATGGTGATGATGACAAGAAGAAGAAAAAGAAGAAGAAGAAGAAGAAGAAGAAGAAGAAATAAACGAAGGTGAATTCTGATAATCCTGAGTGGGGTAGTTGTGATTGTGGTAAACGGTGGAGGAACAAGGTTTAGTAAAAATTATTCCGAATAGTTAATCTGATTGGCTGCAATGCTTAATTGTAGAAACGGGCAAATATCTGTCCAAATTGTAGGAATCTTTGAGAATCTACGAGTAAATACATGGAGAATAGGGTCGTGGTTTTTCTGCCAATAGTCGAAACCAAAAGTTAGATAAACATAGAAAGTTACCAACAAACAAACAAAAGGACACTGAAGTAAAATCTAGAAAAGCAAAATTGAAAACAAATCGAATGGAATAAAAATAAAAGATTTTTCTTTTCTAAATTCGAAAGAATTGGAACGGAATCAAGACAAGAAAGGAAATGATTTTCTTTAAGGGTGATTAAACCTGGTATTAGATTTAACGTATTTAACACCAGGGAACTGACAAAAGAGTGTGAAATTTCAGGTGAGTTGGTGTGTGCTTTTGTGTAGGAGGGAATAGATGTGTGCGTATGTGGATGGCATGCACACACGTGTGTGTGTGTGTGTGTGTGTGAGTGTGTGCTTTTGTAAATACAGGTCCCTAGTTTATGTAGCGGCTGTAATTTATGTGCATAATAAATCATTGTAATTCCCATCAATTATTTGATGTGTTAAATATGCATGTAAGTCAAACTTGGTAAACCAAGCCAGTAGCAAGAATAGAGCAGGATATGTCAATATATGTGTATGTGTTCATGTATGTATGTTTGTATGCACACACAAACACAAACACACACACAGATATTTATATTTGTGTGTATATATATGTATGTATAAATCGATAATGTAGAAGAAAAGGAAGAAGGAGAGAGAGAGCGAGGAGGAGACGCCAGTGTAAGAACATTACATTAACCAGTAAATTCATAGAAGATTACTTTTACTAGTAAATCAAATTCTGGGACTGGCCACCCCTGTCAAATCAAATAGCCGGGTTGTCTGTGTCTGAAGACATTCAACTGACCAACAGACACATAATCATAATGAAAGAACAAGAAAAAAGAGAAAGAAAGAAAAAAAGAAAGTCTGAAAAATGAGTTTGATAAAAGAGAGTGAAATATATTGAAGGGGTTACGATGTGTAGCTTTGCTCTTGACTAACACGTCTGACAGTTTGGACCAGAGATTTTATCTGGAGGTCAGCAGAGTGACATTTTTGGTTTTTTTACATTTATTGGCCTAGTTGACTATAAAATTGATCAAAGCCCGAGTTATCAGAATGTTTAATCTGCATTTTTATTGATGTCCATCAAGAAATAGTTGGATACATTTGCTTGTTGCTAATACCCGGCTCTTCTCTCTCTGTCTCCTCCTTCCCTCTCTCTCTTTCTCTCTCTCTCTCTATCTCTCTCTCTCTCTTGTTCTCAGTTTGCTGTAATCTGCTAGATCAGAACCACGCTCATTAGAAACGTTTCCAAGTCTTCATCGCTTCACTGTTCATCAATTTCTGCTCTGTAATTGTAATGTTTCACTTTGATTTCTGTTATCCAAATAAATTTAAGAGCTTCGTGGCTCAATGATGTATGTAGTCACGCTCAATAATTATGGATGCACAATCAGACAAATGAACCATTTGGAAATAAAACTGCAGCAGCATTAAACCTAATTAACTAGTAAAATACAAAACCTCACAAAATAATTAGAAAAGTAAAGACCTGTTAGTGTGTCCGTAATTCGTCTAAGTGGTCCTGTTATGGCATCCCAGACGTAATCACTACCAATTTCATTTAAATGACCAAAGAACAATATTGTTTTACGTGCCGCCACTGTTGTGTAAATATCTAGATATTTCACTCTAGAATATGGAGAACAATTTATGCAATACAGCATTTTTTTACCTGTGGTTCTGTAGTGCAATGGATTTTGAGAAATAAAATACTCTGCACTAAATGCTAAACCACTTTCTTTCAATTTTTGTCTTTTCCCATCCAACAGAAATCTATTTATTGGATTAGCAAACGCTCAGTCATCACGTTTATAATAATTAGTTTAGGGTTATGCAGACACTTCCTCTGGATTTAACTTCCCTTCCAGCTTTGACCTTCACCTGGCAACTCTATATTGGCTTTTTATCCAGATTACATTGGATATTTCTTTTATAAATAATTAATCCACTCCAAGATGTATCTCCCTGCCACTTCTCTTCATTGGTTTCTGTGATTCTGACATTAACTAAATGCTCAACAGATCCTAATGCTGCATCCCATCAGTCTGTCTTAGATGTCTACACAAAGCCTTCCACTAAACAAATGCTCCAACATACCTCCAAAATTATGTGTGTAAAACACTATTCTCTACCATTTTATAACATGTAGCATTTCAATATATAACATGTAACAGATAATGTATAACATGTAGCATTCAATATATAACATGTATCAGATAATGTATAACATGTAGCATTCAATATATAACATGT
>NC_068997.1:56263575-56265478 GCF_001194135.2 Octopus bimaculoides | reverse complement strand
TATAACATGTAGCATTCAATATATAACATGTATCAGATAATGTATAACATGTAGCATTCAATATATAACATGTATCAGATAACGTATAACATGTAACATTCAATATATAACATGTATCAGTTAACGTATAACATGTAGCATTCAATATATAACATGTATCAGATAATGTATAACATGTAGCCCTTCAAAGATAACCTTAACCCTGGTGAGTTCAGTAATAACCCTGTGGTTATTATTGTACCAATCTGAGTCATACAAAGAGTCTCTATGCAGTCCTTTATGCAAGAAATAACAGCTAAATCTCCATTGGATTACACATTAGTGTCTTAACAAATTTAAAGTCACATTGAAAAATGAGCTGCTCAGTACATACTGCCATAAAAATTGATGGAATGGTCATGTCTAGAATGCATCCAATCACAAGGTCTCCTGGATCAGGGTTGGCCCAGAATTAGATAAAAAGTACACTCTGCCCATCATCTAAGGACGTTACCAGTGGATGATGTAATATGGGGCACAGACAATTCAACAGTAGAATAAATTGGTTTTGGAGATCCCTTTTGTCTTAAGACAACAAATAGTTTCACATCAGAATAAATTAGTTTGGGTGCCTTTACTCCTAAAAACAAGATCGTGTGATTACAACTTGAATATCTTTGATCAAACTAACTTAGATGTAAACAACAACTATTTTCTCCCAATATCAATTTTTTAAAGAATTTTTATCCTATTCATTTTCTCTAATTCTGCTTTCAAACAATTTTTTAAATAAACATTCTTATATTTACATTGAACACAAACACCCCCCCCCCCCCAGACTTACAAAGCATTAAAATGTTTTTCAATTCATTTAATCTCCCAGACTCATATTTACCAGAAAGATACTTTCACTGTTATCAATAATGGGCATAAGCTGGTTGTGTGGTTAAGCTGTTGGCTTCACATCTATGTAGTTTTAGTTTCAATCCCATGGCATGGCATCTTGAGCAAGTGTCTTTTACTATAGCATTGGCTTGACCAAAACCTGATAATGGGACTTTGGTAGAGAAAACTGTATTGAAGCCCATTATGGAGGCTGTTCCTGTTCAAGGGGGGTAGACTTCAATCTGTCCACTTAACACCAACACCCACCCACACAGCTTTGGTGCTGTAAGTGAAGCCCGTTTTATTTTCTTTAATAGAGACATTCTGTTGTAGGGTTTAAAGTGGATTTTTGGTCTGAGAATAACTTCCTCCTCACCCATGCAGTTTCAGAGACCTTGGAAAGCATCATTGGCTACTTCCACACCTTTTTGTTTCTTTGGAAACATGGGTATTTCTTTAGAACCATAAAAGAACACAAAAGAAAATGCAGTTCTACAAGCCACGAATTCTTCATTCTATAAGATACACACATTTCTTGTTTGGAACCTTCAGTTTACTCAGGTATTTCTCTGGAATTATAAGGTTTCACAAGAATCAGGCACATAACATATTTTTTCCTCTTTAACTATTTTCCTTACATTCTTAGTTTTTACTTGATGAAATTTGTGTCTTTTATTCCATTCCAAGCCAAATGATTTCCAATAGGAGATCACAATGGAGAAATTCATTTTAGTCAGAATTGGTGGAAACCAATTTTTATTTTTTTTCTAAACTTACTCAGAAATGTCATAAGCAAATCTGTACAAGTTGACCAATTTCACAAAATTAAAAAGGGAAAAAACAAGAAGATAAAAAAAAAATGATTTAACTATATAAATTCCTCTCTGAACAGTTGCCAGTGCCTGTTTGGCAAACTAAATTTCAGAACAATGTTTAATGTACAAAATGGAAATAAAATTAATAAATAGAATTAATGAAATAGAATAAAATATTTTGGCAAATTATTTTAAACACTACAACATATTATTATTATTATTAT
>NC_068997.1:56258808-56263189 GCF_001194135.2 Octopus bimaculoides | reverse complement strand
ATGGATGGCTGATTCATAGCCATCAATAGACAGGGAAAAACATACATAATTCTTTAAAGATCCAGCAATAAAAAATAAAACTGCAAAATTCTTGTTTAAATGATAAATAATAAATTTTTAAAGAATCATTGCTATAAAATTTTGAGATATTGTAAAGAATGGCTCTCACTAGAATTAGATAATGGCTGTCACTTGAATTAAAATTCATATTTGCATAGCTTGCATTATAAGTTACAAGGCTGGCATTATCAGTTCCAAAGCTTGCATTATCAGTTACACAGCTTGCATTATAAGTTACATAGCTGGCATTATCAGTTACAGAGCTGGCATTATCAGTTACAGAGCTGGCATTATCAGTTACAGAGCTTGCATTATCTCACCAAACGTTCAAAATATCTTTTCCAAACACCAACTCACTCGACACAGACTCCGTATCAGTTTCTCCAGCTTTCTTGTGGTTATATCAAAACCTTTTGATAACCACTGTTGGTTTGCTTATGTTCTTCTGACTAAACGGTTTTGCAAAGTAGGAGAAGCAGACATAATATAAAAACTGTGAGTGATTTAATCAAGTAGACCATTCAAGGTTATATGCCTGCCATCAAGGGGACACTGGAGTTCAAATATATGAAGCCCAGTTTACCCATCATGACTACCCGTCTGATAAGTGTACACCAGGCACATGCAGCACAACCATATGTGCACGATATGGTGATCTCATATCAAGATGAACAGGTGCATGACCTTGCAGGTGGGACTCAGAATTATCATCAGGTTAAGTATCCCATCCCACTCAAAAGGTCCCTGAATAAGGGTTGTTTAAGGATGTTGAGCAAAACACCCATGTTTCCAAAGGTGAATTATCCAAACCTCAAAGAATTCCTCTCAACACATAGCTATGATGCTACCCCACTACTTCTGCTCATGATCAGAGATGCACATAACATCATCCACTAAGGGACATGCTCAACTGGTTAAGGTCAAACAACTGACAAATCTGTGGTATTAAGTAGAATATTTGCTGTAACCCATCTTTTATACCAAGACAAAACAACATACATGATAACACTTCCAATCAATTAAGATCAGAAGCCATGAAAGCCACTGCCTGGGACTGCAGCAGGGCAGATGTATGTATGTATGTATGTATGTATGTATGTATGTATGTATGTATGTATGCGTGCATATGCATGAATTTTTTTGTCATTCATTCCTCAATCATAACTCAATCTCTGAAATATTTGTACTGTGTTATGTAAGTAACAGCAATTCTAAATGCTGAAATGGCAAGTTATCAAAACCTAACCATTGACCGAAGTGTACCCCAGCATGACTACAGTCCAGTGTCTGTAACCAGTAAAATCAGTAAAATAATAAGTAGACTAATCAATACAGTTCAGCTGGTCATCTATACATTCTAAACAGCAGTGTTCTACCAATAGCTACAGTCCATCTTGGAGACAAAGAAATTTTCACATTTAGCATATAGTATTTTACAGCCCTCAGATAGCAGTGAAACTTGAGAATGCAAGCAGGTTGCTATTTGGTAAATGGATATTCCTACTTCACCAATGTTAAATTGCAAACTGCTTCTATTCTTAAGTTTGGCTTCTATCGCAGAGCTGTACAATGCTATACACTAAGAGTTTCTTTGTGTAGAATTTGGACTGCAGCTGTAGGTAGAACATTGCTATTTAGAAGACAAAGAAGAAAACCAGTTGAATTGCATTGATTACATCTCGCTGCTATTTTGCTGGTTATAAACACTGGAATGTGGCTATGCTGGGGCATGTGTCTCAGTTGGTTAGTCAATTAGTTTTAAGATAACTTGCCATTTCAGCATTTAAAGTTACTACTACCTGCATAACACAGTATAAGTATTTCAGAGATTGAGGAATGAATGATAAAAAAATATTTAGTCGAGTGAAATCAAGAATCAAGAAGAGTGGGAAAGAGAAAGTATATATATGAGCATGCATACATATACATGTATATGTGTATCTCTCTCCCCCCTCTCTCTCTCTCTCCCTCTTTCTCTCTCTCTCTCGATATTTATATATATATAATTATATATATATATATATAAAAAATTAAATAATAGGGGTAGAAATTAATATTATTAAATAATACCAGTTTGAACCAGTGGTCAGCATACGTAAAAAAAAAAAACGTCCAAGGACTGTAAATTATATTTAAATATAAATAAGGGGAGAGACCACTAAGTGGATTCCTTGTATGCTAAAACTAGACGTCAAACCATCCTACCACAAAAAAATGTGTTTTGGAATTAGCGAGACGCTAGATGTCTATGAGCCACTTAATTCCATACCTTAAGGTTTCATCATAAACAATTTAATTATTGTGTGTGGCTCCACAGTGAAATCGGTGCCAACACATAACAATGGAACTAGACACCATCCATCTCCATGAGAAGATACGCACATATAGAGTTCCACTATTATGCATTGTAACTTCAATTCAAATGTTGATATTTGAAATTCATGGTAATTCCATTATTTATTGGTCTTATGAGAGAAATGATTTTGTGTGTAAAATAAGAAGGAAAATATTTCCATGATCTGAAACTAAAAGAGATTTGTGAGGATTGGGCTTCCATTAACAAAAGGTCAAAAACATTTTGTGTCTAAAGACCCAGCCGTATTGTAGAAGTTAAGTCAAACTGCAACCACACGTTCATAAGTAAAAGAATTTGAAAAGATTCTTTATCTATTTGTGCATATCTTAAGACAGACAGGAAATAGTATTATTCCTTTCAAGACCAAAGAACGATGGAGTTTACCAAACACTAAAAGTTTGTCTTGTGTTCACCAGATGCAACTGTGCATGCAAGAACAGTTAATCGCTTCTTTTTATTCTGCATCAGCCATAAACACTTGCTTCATTAGAACTTGCCAATGTCTTCCTTGGTAAACATCTGATAAAAGCCAGTTCGTTTCATTGGTGCTTTATATTTGATCAACCACAACTTATCATGTCCTTAATGTTTCTAAAATCCAATCTACCAATCGACCGAGAAAACAACTGAAGCCACCAAAACCCTTTTTGCATCTAAATATTTGTCTTTGACTGAAATCAAAGGTCCACACATATAGCTATGTCAGCCAATCACTTCAATAAATCCCACTCTTGCAATATTTAATCTCAGTTTTCACATTTTGTTTTCTGCAGATTCCACCTCTTTGGTTTTGTTTTAATTAGAATTAGAACAACCAATAGTATCTTGGAATTATTGTTTTCCTTGTTGCATGTTCTGTAAAGTCAATGATCCAAATTTAATTATTCTTTAGTTACTACCAAAGCTGTAGTAAAGTTCTAAAGTATGAAAACTCAAGCACAAAAATAAGAAGTGTGAGATCATGCATCAAGTTCTTTCTACATATATGTTTTGTATTTAAACAAACCCATCTTTGAGAAAACACAAAGAAGCTATAGACTTAAAAGCAAGCAAACTTATATTTGAAATTAAAACACAATCAAAACATTTTAAGGTAAGATCACAAATATATAAAATGTATTTGAAATTAAAATCCAATGAAATCATAAGTGTTACCCAATTATTGCACATTTGGATGTAAAGTGGAAATAAAGATTTCGTTGTTGCAAAGTTATCCATTATTTTATGGCAATCCACCTCAGAAGTCAATTATATTGAAATGGAGAACAAAGCTAAACCAGATTATCTATCATGAAGCATTGTAGAAATAATGGACAACTTAATTTACAAGGAGCAGAGAGAAATTTCCATTTCTGCTGCAACAGACATCTTGTATTGCTAAAGGGAAAAAAATCCACATCCATTTCCTGATAGTCCGGACACCAAAATACACACACACACACACACACACACACACACACACACACACACTTGAATATAACAATATGCACGCTCTTTATACCTTCTAAAATGAATAGGCACATATGTGATATGTGTGTGCGCATGTGTGTGTGTGTGTGTGCGCGCGCGCGCGTGGGTGCATGTGTGTGATAGACTATGTATGTCTCCAGGATCTTCAGAAAGAAAACTATTTTGAATTTTTGTTTGAAATTGCTAAATATTCCAAGCGTATAACATGCTACTCAAGATATAGAAATCATCCAAACAATAGTTAAAGAAGATTTTGCTTCATATTTTAAATCATTCTACAAAATTAATCATTAATTTAAACAAATACTAATTACAGTATAATGGAAGAGAACTGCTCCTATATAATTGTTCATGCATCACATACTAATGAATTAATCTCCCAGAATGACGAGATACAACCATAAAATATATCTGGAAGTTAACACACTAATCCTAATTTATTTCATTTCAGCTCTCTCTCTCTCTCTCTCTCTCTCTCTCTCTCTCTCTCTCTCT
>NC_068997.1:56231546-56258798 GCF_001194135.2 Octopus bimaculoides | reverse complement strand
TCTCTCTCTCTCTCTCTCTCTCTCTCTCTCGCTCTCTCTCTCTCTTTCTTCTCACATGTATTTGTAGCTTTCTATGTTACATGGATTCTACTAATTAGAAAGAGCATATGACATACTTGGTTGCAAGCATTAGGCTAAATGCCTTTTGCCACAACCACTAATGTGGCTGTTTATAGCACACACACATATTATTGATTAACTATGGACTATTACACTAATTAAACGACACCTGCTAATACATGTTAAGCTTCCTCCGTTGACAGTTTTCCTTTTCTTCATATTTCCCAGGCGTGGCCATTCCTTGTAATGATGCTTTTCACAGGTAAATAACTGCAACTCTATTTAATTAACTTGGCTCTCAATCAGCATTGTCTCATATTCTTGATTTATTATACTTTAGCTCTTGTCATTGATTTAATAAGTAAACTGAAAGTATATTACTCAAAGCAAAATGGTAAAGTTTATATTGAAGAGAGGAAAGGAAGTTGTTCTGCTGCAAGAATAATCAAATAACGAACAGAATATAAGGAAGTGATCTTGAATAAACAGATTTAATTTGCAAAAGTTTCTTGGATAGATTTCTAGGTCTAATTGTGAGCGTGATTATCTTTCAGGGATTATCAGGATAAATACCAAATTCTATGTCGATATAAATAACTTTGTTTATTGGTAATTACCAGGACAAAGTGTATTACTATTGGAATAATATATGGTAGTTGTTTTGTTGTGAGACATAAATTCTGAGGTGAAATAAACAAATTTAATTGGAGTGAAAAATGTTAAAATAAACATTTCACTGAACAGGTTTGGCAACAATAAGTAACTTCAGGTAAGTTTTTGTTGTCACTTTTTATATCTTTGATGTTTTATTTCCATCTTTCCTGGTATTCTTCAAGACATTTTACTTCCCATGTCTTTTCTTTTTTTTTTTTTTGTTACTGTGTATGGTGGGGGTGTATAATATTTTATGAATCATTTCTGTTTTCGATTTTAAATAAAACCAAAAATAATATCAATCAGATAAAATATTTCAACTCAAAATTTCTTTTTTATATATTTATTTTCCTTAAATAAAAATACAAAAAAATGTTTGAAACATTTCTTAAAAGCTGTGATAAATTTTCTCAAAGTTTTCACAACAAACTAAAAAGAAAAAAAAACTTGTTTCTCTTTTTATTTTGGAACTTGTGGAATTCTTGAAATGTCCGACTGCTGATTGAAGAATCAAATATTTCATTTCATTTATTCATGCTATTTCATGTTGTTAGTAAATCTATTTACACACAACCATCCCTTCTATGAAGTCAATATTTTTTACAACCAAGGAAATGGTTGTTTGTGGTTTTGAACTAAAGCCAAATAAAGACACGAAGAATCTGACAATGGTTCCTACCAACAACATTATTAGAAATAAGTGATTAGACTGTCTGTTGATATTTCCAGCAGATCAGGTAATTAATATGTTACTTTGATGAGCTGCATGTTGTGTAGTGGCTTTCATCCATAATCATAAACTGGTACATTTCAGTTACGAAAGCTTTAGTTCTTCTGTTTTATATATTCTGAAAGTTGAATCGCCCATGTGATGCCACTTAGGACTACATCTACCATCAACTCCCTCCTCTTCCTTGTCATTGTCATCATCGTCGTCATCACCATCATCATAGTCGTCATCATCATCATCATCATCCTCTATGTGTATACATCCACCTTCAATGCTGGTATAAGCTAGATTGATCCCTATGCTCTCAATCAACTTTTTTATTCATTGTTCCTCTTCCTCCTCGTGGGTCAGTCTCTCACATTTCACTTGTTGGTCCCATTTTTGACTTGCTTTCTATGACTGAATGACCTTTCTATCACCAAACACTTTACATAGTGTATTGAGTGCATTTTTATTGTGGCACCAGCACCAGAAGGGGCCATTTCTGGAAACTGTAAAAAGTGCGTGTGTGTGAGTTTGTATGTGTACTGAGTGTCACCCTGCCATTGTGTTGACATCATGCCATGGCTGTGAACAAGCGTCCATTTCATGCAAGTGATGTCATTCATTTCCAATCTTCCATGAATAACATGTCCCATCATGGAGAAAATAACACCTTGTTCAGAAACAGGTGAAGGAAAAGTCTACCTCAGCAAGTTGCATCTGATCCATGCAAAAAGTGGTTGTTGAAACGATGATAATGATGAAGATGATGATGATGTGGACGAGGAGGAGAAGTAGGAGGGTGATGGTGGTTGTGGTAGTGGTTGTGGTGATGATGATGATGATGATGGTGATGGTATATTTCCTGCTCTCCATTAATCCTACAGGATTTGTTTCAAAATTCTAGCTCTGTGTGATTTCTTTCCATGCCTCCCACCTAATAAACTACAATTATTTACGAATTTACAACTCTCCCCTGCCCTCTCACCCACTCTCTTTCACACACCCCACTCCTCTCTCTCTCTCTCCCTCCCTCTCATTCTCACTCAGTTCTTTTTTTTCTCTTCAATGAAGGACAGTTAAGATTTCCTTTATAGAACTGGAATTGGTGGAAAACCAGGTGCTTGAAACACATTACACTTTTCAATGTTTGGAACCGTTGCCAAATGAAGTAACTGACACAAAGAGATAGCCGAGCCATTGCCAAATTTGGAGCAGTTGGCATTGTTACCAAAAACATAACATATTACCGCCAGTGAATTACCATAATCATTCCAAGGAAAATAAATTATATTTATTCCGAGTTAAGACAAATAAATTTCAGTGTTAAATTAGGTGGGATGCTGATGATAGTGTTAATTATTACGTTGATTAAGAGTAAGAGAAGACAGGTAGTGGTGGTGGTGGTGGTGGTTTATAAAGATGGTGATGAGGATGGTGGGGATAATGATGGTGGGTCTGTTGGCGATTATGGTGGCTGCGGGAATGTAGATGACGGTAGTGATAGGGATGGAAGTGGTGAGGATGATAGTGGAGATAATGTGGAGTGGTGGTGGTGGTGGTGGTGGTGGTGGTGGCGATGATGATGATGATGATGATGAAGATGATGATGACAGTGCTGACAATCTAGTTTCTACGTCATAATTCACAGCACTGTAACAGACTTGCCACCAACAGAGTAAAATGCTGATGGGAGAAACATCCAGGAGACAAAGATGATAGCAACAGAAGAGCCTCTTCAGGGAACCAAGGAAATGGACGTTTGAAGATTATTGAAGGACACTGCAGAGGCTATGACCGGATGAGAGAGGATGATGAAGAAACAGAGAGAAAAAATTGGATGAGAACCCTGCTGGAGGACATAGATAAGTGTTTGTCAAAGTGAGGGTCATAAGAAAATTCAAAGGTTCTGCAAAGGAAGGTTTCTGTCAGTAAAATTAAATAAATATCTATTTTATGAAATAATGGTATTAATTATTATAATGTTTCATGTTATTTAAAAAAAAATTTCTTTAAGGGATAAATTCTCCCTTTGAAATAGGTTTTTTTGTTTTTCAATTTTAATATTGGAATCAAGGAATGTAGTGATCTGGCAGAGCTATTAAAACACTGGACAAAATACTTAGCAGCATTTTGTCCATTTTCATGTTCTGAGTGCAAATTCTGCCAAGGTTAACTATTTCTTTCATCCTTTTGGGGTTGATAAAATAAGTACCAGTTATGTACTGGGGTCGATGTAATCAACTTACTCCCTCCCCTGAAAATGCTGGCCTTGTGCCAAAATTTGAAACCAAATTTAGTATTAAGGTAGCAGAGAGTTGTGTCTGAAATATAGCAAATATAGATGTTGGGATCTTGGAGAAAATTGTGGTTCCACACCAAAATAGGTGAGCGGGAAAACAACTGATGTAGATAATGAAGAAGAGTTAGGAGTAAAGATTACTTGCCAACATAACATGGCAGTCCTGGTTTAGGATGAATGTTGCTGTGATTTAGCCCCAGGAGACATCGTTTCCAGCTGGCTATATGACATGATCTGTGTCCTTACATTTTCGAACAAGGGAATCTAGCACCCCCACTCAGCTCAAAACAATATCTGTGTATCGCGACACCACCAGGGCTGATAAAATAGAATATTAGTTCTATATATACTTGGGTCAATATAACTCATCGTTTCCCTCCTCTCAAATTTCTGGTGACTGTGTCACAAATTACCACTTTAACTTCAGCTCTTATTTACTGGCATCCACAACTTATATGGTTGCATGCTTCCTTTCACACATAAGACAACAGCATGTGATTTGCAGCAGACTTGGCTGTTATACGTAATAGCAGGAACAGCCACAATGATAAAGAGTCTTCTTCATTGGTTTTGAGACAGCGCAAAGTTCTGAGACCAAGGAGATACATTACAATTTACTATAAAACAAATATTTTTATGATAGTGTAGTTAACTTAAAGAAAAGGTGATTATCTAAATGAAATCAAATTTTACATCTACCAAGACAATACTTTCATTAGATTTTCTAACAATATTATTCTAATTATATAGAATAGTGTAAATTACCAGTTCACTCTTCAATACATTACAGAGGACAGGAGCAGAGAGTAATTACTGCAAATATTTCCCATTATCTATGTCATTAGTTTCACTCCCTTGCTGTGTGTGTATGTCTTTGTGTGTGTGTATGTGTGTGTGTGTGTGCGCACGTGCGTGTGTGCATATATAAAACTAAAATTCACTGCTTCGTTTTCTGTTTTTATATACCACAATTTTAATGAATCAGTTTACTACAGTGATAGAATATTACGTGAAATAACTTCTAGTTCATTTCTGGGTACTAGAACCCAGAAAAGAAAATAATTGTTGCTGAATATCTCTCTACATAGAAAAGTAATTTTCAGTTTTTCATAAACAGGAAACAATTCATGAACAACATCAATACACTCACTCACAAACATTCAGACATTTACATCAATAAAGAATAACAGATAGACATCTTGTCAATTTACTCCATGTCCTGTCTCTGATCTCACTACAGTGTGTTTATCTTTCTCCATTTCTAATAACAACCATTTTACAGAATTGTGTTGGTGTATTCTATTGTACCACTGACACTTGAGAGGCTGCCTATGGTGAGATGTGATGGTCATAGTCGGAATACTTTTCATCATAAGTCTAGCAATCAGGGTTTTAACCTAAGGCTAAGCAATAAGAACATGAAAAATTGTAATAAAACAATAAATAACATTCACTTGAGAATAAACTAAATAAAAATAATTTTGGAATGATGCACAAGTAAGGAATACACCACCAAAAGAATGGTTTTTCTGCTCGTAAACAAGGTGACAGAATTAGAAGGCATCTAGGAAATATAACAGCATTAATTCATGGTTCACAGCATACCACTAATTTATTTCGAAGAAAATTGTGGGCAATTACTTAATTATGAGACAAAAGCATTTTATATGCAGATGGCAATTTCAATTTTTGTGTTTATTTTTCTTTTTTTCTTTTGTGGAAATACTTCAATATTAATTTCTTTCATAGAGAAAATTTGAACTGACAAACTGATGCTCAATGATGCGAAATAAAAGAGAAATGAAATAATGGCGTGTTCTAAGTGGAAATTATGGATGCATTAGTTACCGAAAATTAGATGTGATGTTAATTACACATCTAAAAATGTCACTTAATGACAAAACAATCAGAACTACAAATAATGATATGTTGCTTTTGCAAGTTGGCTCAAATTTAGTTTGGACATAATACAAAATATTGACAACTGACAAAGAATACGTCTTGAGATTAGTCTAAACTCTTTGACAGCAGATTTCATATTGCCACTCTGTGACAGCCTCCTGACAGTTTTGAAGCAGAAACGATGGTACTAACTTTTTTCTTGAGATTGAACAGTTGCACAAAATTCAATACTAGGAAATCATAATATTCATAAAGATGCTGTTATGATGGGCCATTGCTGCTGTCCACCTGCAACAACATCTACTACTACTGCTGCTGCTACTACCACTGCTACTGCTGCTGCTACTACTAATGCTACTGCTGCTGTTGGTCTTATTGTTGTAGTTATTAGCTGGCATATTTATTAGAGCATTGGATAAAATGTCTTGCGGCATTTTTTTTGGCTCTTTACATTCTGAGCTGGAATCACAGCAGGGTCGAATTTGCTTTCATCCCTTAAGAGCTGATGAAATAAAGAAACCAAGCCATTTCTCTGCCCTTGTGTCATCTTCAAGTCCCCGACTCTCTCTTTCCCTCTCTCTCACATAAATTCAGCCTCCCACTTTTGCACAGTTGATAAAGCTGGAGCATCATCCTCTACTGTAGCAACCATGTCAGCAAGAATAATACCATTGGGGACTAAAAGCCTTTTCTGCAGGAACTTGATAACACCACGATGCCAAATTTGGTCTGTCTTCAAGAGAAGCTGCTACTAATTACTTTTGAAGTGTTCTTTTAACAGTCAGATGTCAGTTTACCTGGAGAAGAAACAATAATAACCTTATTAATACAAAGCACTGAAATTAATGCCTGCAAGATTTCACAGTTCTAGCATTACTCCTTCATAGCCAGCCTATGAACTTCTCCACCCACCCACATAATAGACATTTGCCCAAGGTACCCCACATTAGGAGTGAATCTGAAATCATGTGGATACAAAATAAACTTTTTAACAACATAAACTCTTTCTATGCTTACAACAGGAAGAACAACAACACAGTAACCGACTTGCTCTAAGTCCTTTAACTATTTACATAGTGACCTTATATAAATAGTTTTTAATGATATTTCAATACTTTGATATCCAACTTTCTTAGAAATATTTCATAAAATAAATGAGTGGGAGGTGACTTCATAAATATCACTCATTGAATGAATGTTGTTTGCCACGAGTGATGTTGTAGATGCTGTTGTGGTTGAATGGGGCTGACAATCAGAACTGGAAATGTAAACAATGATATTATCTTAGTGGAAGGTGAAACTGTTACAGGTGAGAGAATTTAATCTCCTGCAGCAGTTTTAATATAACAAAACATACTGAATAATTTTTTTTTTTATATTGAACTCAAAGAATTCAAATTTAGATGTTAAGTTTCAGGTACATTTTAAATTCCTGCAGGAGTTTCATTGCAAATTGATCTACTGATTTAAAAAATAGTTTTGATTTTAATATTGATACTGAATAATTGAAATTTAAATGATTAATATGTGAGCAAGAAAAAAAAATTGAAGTTCATTATTATAGAATTTTGAACTTCCTAAGCATTCCAAAGTGTCTGAGTTTGTAGTTGTTAGTATACTAGAACTAGCAGTACGTTAATTGTCCTCATTCACCAAACACTCCTTTCTCAGGACCAGTTTGATCCAAATAACTAATTAACCCAAAAGGATAAATTTTTTACATTTTGTCTCCAAAAATATAAAATCAGCATCAGTAGTCATTAAAGTCGTTCTCATATCAATTCCTTCTTAAAATGGTAATTCTGTTAGATGAACCTGATTTATTTGGATATGCTGAGATATCTATATTACCACTTGTAGCTGAATCAAACAGGAATTCTACTTTTATGTAACTGTAGAGATGAGCTCAAGCCACTAGAACTTTCTCCTCCAGATTCTCTTGAATGGTTCATTTCTTTTTTCATCTCTTTCCTTCTCTCTTTTTGTCACACACTAATTCTTTCTCTCTCAGTTATAAACTCACACATTCTCATTTTCAAGCTATAATGGCTAGATATTCTGTTGTGTCTGGGGAGAGTCATTGGTGCCTTATAGTTTTACTGGTGAGTGTGTTAAATTATAAGGCACCAAAAGAGAATGACTCTCTCCAGACACAACAGAATATGCTTCAATACATGAACTCACATAAAGAATCTTGCAAACCAAATCCTAAAACGAAATGGCTAGACAGCTACAAAGAAATTCGTCAAAGAGCAAGTGTTCTTGGAAAAGATATGCTACTGAATTTATGGAAGAACAGTTCAAAGAATTGAGAGAAATGTCAATGTCTCAAAGAATACACCAGACAAATAAGAGAGAGGGACCAAAGGAGAGATGGCTGTAGCAACTTGCCCTAAATCATCCTGAGTATAATCAAACTGTAATGATACAAGGCAACTTGTTCCAGCAGGTAGAATTATTGCCAGCAAGTGGAAATGGCAGAGCAGCACACTGCACCTATGTTTAGTTTTAAAGACTGACAAGTAAGCAAACTTGTTCCTTAAGATGCTTCCAGTATGTACAACAAAACTAACTGGAGAAACACAGGAAGTACATCAGGAGTTTTATGGTAGCCCCTGAGATTGATGATGCTAAAACTATGGATCGTCTTGTATGCATGCAGACAAGAACATGGAACCTTCTCATGTTCAATGATGAAGATACAACTTTCTGGAGACTGACATTTTGGACAAACTGAAAAGAAACATTCCAGGTAGAAAAACTATATTAACTGAGCTGCTGAATAACAATATCGAAAAACTTAATACTTATTGGAATAAATTCCATTATACTTTAGCAGGCACAATTAATTATTTATCAATTCAGAAGTTATCATTTTACAAATGTTTCGCCAAATTACAAGATTTCAATATTGCAAGATTTCATAAAGATTGAGTTTGTAGACATTTTCAAGTTTGTTCATTTGGTAATTTTCTAATAAGGAAATCAACATTTATTAAGATCAATTTCCAAATATAATTTATGACTTGGAATCAGCAACCAAGATTTACAAATTTATTTTCTTAGAATGCGTTTGTTTGCAGTTTTCTTGCAGGAGACACAAACATGGGAATAAGCCAGCATTTAAAAACGAATGTCTATTTGTACTTTGAACATTTTCACAGAATTACCAATTGTGAAATGAAGGTAGAGTCACAAGGCAGAACTGAAGTTGTTTTATATTTTGGCTCAAGGTCCCAGCATAGTTAATAACATTGCTGAATATAATATTGGTTGAAATTAGGTCTTGCATAGCAGAATCCCCTAAGGGCAGTGTTTTATTCATAAGCATCACTGAACTATCATCAAACTGATTCAAAAGGAGAATTTAGTGTAATAAAAGGAGGACATTTATTACTGTTTTACAAAAATATATTAAATATTTTCAATAATATATATTCAATATTTCACTGTGATAAAGGAACATAATTTTGGAAGATATTCTTGTTGTATATTAAGTATTTTCTATAACAGAAACCAGCTCCAACAAGGGAACAACTTGTGTGACAATATTACACAAATAAATCTAATATTGTGAATAAAATTGTTGCTGCCACAATGGTGAAATATCAGTTCTGTTTTTGCAACAATATATTTGATATTCTGAAAAAGAAGTGAAAATCTCATGATAATATGAAGGTCAATTAATTCGTTCAGCTAGTTTCCTACCATTTCCCCAAAACAGAATTCTCAGAGTAATAATAGTGCCAGAAACCAGTTAAATTGGCACAGGATTGACAAAAAAATGTGTAAATATAATAAAAATGGCCAGAATAGTACTTATGAAACTTGAAATATGGATAGAAACACTGTGTAGGACATGGTTTGTCTGTGCATACAAAGATACATGCAGAAACAGACAGATACACATAAACATGTATATACATAAATATATCCATATATATATGTGTGTGTGTATATATATATATATATATATATATATATATATATATATATATATATACATATGTATGTATGCATATATACATACGATAAGAAGGTGGAATAATTGTGCTTTAATTACAAATAGCAACAGTTGCTTCTGTGCAGTGACAACAGCTTTAATTAGCTGAGTTTCCAGTTTCACATTACATGAAATTACTTTATAAATAATTACATAAAGAAATATAGTGCACCAACAACTGTGTGCTGGCACATCGTCAGGTAGAGTGTTTCCAAAGCACTGTACAGAGACAAATGTAATTTGTAATTAAAGACTGTTTTTGTCCATCTTCTTGTTACATAAATTCAGTTCAAACATACATATCCATATTCTCTCTATCTATCTATTTATCTATCTATCTATCTGTCTGTCTGTCTGTCTGTCTGTCTGTCTCTCTCTATTTATCTATCTATCTGTCTCTCTCCCTCTTGTTCTTCAAACATATTAGGTCATCCCATAAGTTCTGTCCGATTTTACCTTTTTTAAAATTGAATGAAATTTAACAGTATTTTAGAATGTCTAATGAAATTTAAAATTATTTTTATGCATTTGTGTACATTTAAACTAATTAAATATTATTTTACAGAATAATAGAATTAAAATTTCATTGATTAAAACCCTTTCTTACATGGAAGTATCCAAAGAGCATTTTGTTTCACCAGGGTTTGCAGGAAGTCCTCGTTGAGGTTTACAAATCTTTCAGTATGAGGCTCGCATTCTAGGGTCGTCTTCTTGACACTGGCTTACATTTATTGTCTGATCCCCATATATGGCATCAATATTCCTCGCACCTTCTGATGCATTGTTGCCTTTATTGAACTCATAACGCAAAATATGTTGAATATACTCCTTTGTCACTTCCATTATAGCTTTGAAAAAATAACTGTTAAAATAGAGCTGCACTCTTCAAAACTTGCACTAAGAATAAGGACAATGTAATAAGCCTGGTTAATGAAATTTTGAAGTCCCAATAAGCTCAGTTGTTAAAATAAAAAAATGGACTGTACACCATGTATTGAGTCCTTTCTGCAGTTAATACTTTATGTTTTTAGATTTTTTTTTTACTTGTTTCAGTCATTTGACTGCGGCCATGCTGGAGCACCGCCTTTAGTCGAATCAAATCGACCCCAGGACTTATTCTTTGTAAGCCTAGTACTTATTCTATCAGTCTCTTTTTTTCGAACCGCTAAGTTACGGGGACCTAAACACACCAGCATCGGTTGTCAAGCGATGTTGGGGGGACAAACACAGATACACAACATATACACACATACATATATATATATATACGACGGGCTTCTTTCAGTTTCCGTCTACCAAATCCACTCACAAGGCTTTGGTCGGCCCGAGGCTATAGTAGAAGACACTTACCCAAGGTGCCACGCAGTGGGACTGAATGCGGAACCATGTGGTTGGTAAGCAAGCTACTTACCACACAGCCACTCCTGCACCTATAAGATGTTAAAAAACATTAAACATATACATACAATCATACATATTCACATATATATATAAAGAAATACGTTCATACCTACACACACATACACATACATTGATGCATGCCAACATACAGACTGTCAGGTAGACTGACAGGTCTGTCTTGTCGTAAGCAGAAAAGCCTTGTCACTTTGTTAGTGACTGACTTGAAGTCTACAAAAAACAAAAATACAAAAAGCATTTGAAATAAACTTAAACGAAATATGCATTCGTGCATACACACACACACACACACACACACACACACATGTATATATGTATATACAGTTGTATACATATACACTCACATTTATGCATACATTAATGCATATATATGTACATGCACATATATATATATATATATATATGTATGTATGTATATATATATATATATATATATATATATATATATATATATATATATATATATATATATATATATGTGTATATATGTATATATATACTCATAGAAGCATGTATACACATACATATTTACATATTACACACATACACATACGCAGACACATAAACATACACACTACATATATATATATATATATATATATATATATATATATATACATCTACAAAACAACCAGATACAAACCATACATACATGCACATACATGCACATACATGCACATACAGACATAGACACACTTATATGCATACCCATACACACACATATAGCTGTTCAGTGATCTCCATGGAATACAAATAGGAAAAAAAAATCTGGTTACTGATAATATTATCACAATTACTTAACATTTAACTTCAAAAAACCAAATCACAAGTGAATTATAAGACTTACTGCAGTTATCACACTTTACATAACAATGCTAATTTCATTGTAACTTTTTATTGCATTTTATATTTATTTATTCAACATGTCTTGATTTTGATTTTGCAGTAAGTTTTCAATCCCAAAGTTAAATAATAGAGAGAAAAAGAAAAGAAAGAAATTAGCAGAATGGAAATGAAAAATCTGAGGCCATTATTGATCAAACCATGAGTAAAATGGAATCTTAAATCCAATTCCATATGATTTAGATAAACTAGTTCAAGATTTATTTAAAAGAAAATGAAAAAGATGAGATTAGAAATTAAAAAAGAAAAGACAGCAACATACATGACAACAACAACAACAACAACAACAACAATGGCACTAAGAACTGACAACAAACGATTTCCTTCTTTATTGGGATTACTCTAAGAAGATTAATGGATTAGGTTTATATTCTTGAGTTTAACTTTATAATAATAATAATGATGATAATAATAATAGTAAGAAGAAGAAGAAGAAGAAGAAGAAGAAGAAGAAGAAGAAGAAGAAGAAGAAGAAGAAGAAGAAAAAGAAGAAGAAGAAGAAGAAGAAGAAGAAGAAGAAGAAGAAGAAGAAGAAGAAGAAGAAGAAGAAGAAGAAGAAGAAGAAGAAGAAAAAGAAGAAGAAGGGCAACAACAATGACAACTAAAATTAGAAAAGGAATTTTTTTTTCTTGAATATTTCTGGTTAATTTAGTATGTTTGATGTTCTAAATGTCTACTGATTTCATTTTACCATTTTCTGCTGCATTTGGCATTGAGTGCTGAAGAAACACTAAATATTATCACAAGAATCTTGCAGGCTTAAATTCAAATTCATAATATGAATTCAAAAACAAATAATTCAAACCTTGAAATATTACAGGATATACAAGTGATTCTAAGAGATTAAAAACATGCAGACTTCAAATTGAAATCAGGAAGTGTAGGTCTGTCAAATCCAGTTTGCCATTACAAGAATGGAGGAGTATTTTGTTAATTAAAATAATTACAAGAAATCAAGTGATTAAGTAGTAATTATTTTCAGTTTGTCTAGTAGTCTTAGAGACACACTCATAGTATGTTTTGAGAACAGAATAATTTCACTGCCATCTCACCAATATTCGTCAACTATTGGGTAGTCAGATAAGAACTTTAGTATTTCAATGATTAAAACAAGAATGGAGAAGGTACAAGAACTGGTAACATGAAAATGATGGATCCAAGTTGGAAATGTTCATTCTGGTATAAACCAAAGACTGTCCATGCAAGATCAATAATCATTTTGATTAAAAAATCACAATTAAAACTGACACAAATTTCTTTAAAGAGATTTCTTGTGTCAGGTTGCAACAATGCAAGAAGATATAATAAAGTAAACTAAAAAAAAAGAAATAAAATAAAACAAAGTTATTGTTTTGGTTTATATTTCTATATTTCAGGGCTATGGCCCCTTTTTCATGACATGTGAGGACAGGGAGGAATGGAAAAGATCAATGAGTCTGGGAGGAAGGTGGAAGGTGACATGGATATCTTCTTTTTCTCTCTGTATGTACGTGTGT
Source organism: Octopus bimaculoides (assembly GCF_001194135.2). Lineage (NCBI taxonomy): Eukaryota > Metazoa > Mollusca > Cephalopoda > Octopoda > Octopodidae > Octopus > Octopus bimaculoides. The sequence goes on along the minus strand of NC_068997.1, from coordinate 56,245,347 downwards.
GTGTGTGTGTACGTATGTATGTATGTAGAGTGAGATGAAAATCATTCAAGCAGTGGCTAGTAGGAATGCCAGATGCATTTCTGCTTGTTTGGGCTCTATCAATGGTATGTAATGACAGCCAGCCTCATGCTTAGACAAGATATGCCTAGGTTGATATATAGCAATGAAGAAATAAAACAATCACTGTATCAATCTATATGAGATGTTTTCTCTAGATGTATTCCACAGTTAATTGCCTTCCAACGATATATTTACGTTAGTATGATGCATAAAAGGCTTGCTTAATTTGATACTGCTTCAATCTGATGGAATAGATTCATATTCAGCTGGTCAACTATTTGAAAGACCAATGGCAATTTTATTCCCAGTTGCCTCTATATAGGGGACAAGCCTTAGTTGTGAGTGTACATCATTGATGGAGCGCATGAGGCAGAAGTGCATCTGGTTTATTTTGAGAAGCCAATGCTGGAACGATTTTCATCTCCCTCTGCTTTATTTTGTTCTTAAATAAAGCAAGTCTATAAGTGATGTTATCTCTGGACAAATACCATAATAAATTGCCTTTCAATGATGTATTTAGATTAGGTATAATGTGTAGATGGTGCTTTTAAGTCAATACTGCTTGAATTGCATATAACAGATGTGTGTGTATGTGTGTGTGTGTGTGTGTATCATGCTAAAACGAGATAATAATGATGTTGATATATATGTGTGCATATATATATATATATATATATATACATACTTATACATACATACCTACACACACACAAACACATACATACATTTATATATAAATATATATATATAACCATAAATACATGAATGTATCTATACACAAAAACTCACACACACACACACTCAATTACACAGATTTGGTAACTGATTTCTTTTCAATTTCAATGTTGAGTCTATTTGGAAATGTATTAAAGTGAATAATTTCTACCTAAAGGTAAACTATGTCAATAGAAATGACATATTTTGACCTTTGTATTAAACAGATGAGATTATGGTGGAGAGGGTGGGGGACTATTCAAGTATCCAATCTAATTATTAGCTTCCTTCAACATTGTCAATAGGGAATATGAATTCAGCAACACCTGGGTTTTTTCCCCCCAAAGTCGTAGTAATAAAATATTTTATATCAGATCTCTGATTTACAATTGAAATGTTGTCTGCTTTGTGTTTGGTTTCTGCTTTCATATCTTATTTATTTATTTATCAGCTTGTATAGGTTTTAAAAAGTTTCTTGTAAATATGATAATTAGCAAGTCTTAGAGTAGTTCTGAGTTTTATGGGAAGTCTTTAAACGCAAAAACAAAATGTTTGGTAAAGAAAAAGGATCATTAATGGTGTCTTAATAAAATAGAACAGATATATATATATATATATATATATATATATATATATATATATATATATATATATATTCATCGCCAAAGTGACTGAGGACACTAGTGAGCATACCAATATTGCTAAAAATAAGAGTTAAAACACCTAATAGCCACAAGAAGCACCTTATCTTTATGACTGACAAGGGAGATGAGCTCCCTTGTCAGTGACTCTTGCCTAGCACTGAGGGAGTTTGCCTCTCTTGTCAGTCATTAAGATAGGGCGTTTCATGTAGCTATGAGTCGTTTTAACTCTTATTTTTAGTAATATTCATAATGACCAGCGCCCTCAATCACCTTCATTATAAAATTGCGAACAAGCCACCCTTAATATTGATGTGTGTGAGTCTGTAGGTATGTAATTTTATATTATTGATATTCTATAAAATGGAAACAACAAATATTAATTTATGTGTCATGAGTGATACTGTGTATATGTATGTATCTGTGTGTGTCTGTGTGTGCATATGTTATTGTGTCAGCAAGTGTGAATGCAAGTGTGATTACGTAAACTTATGTCTACAGCAATTTTGCAGTTTTGTATAAAATCATTTCAAGTTGTAAGAGACAGCTTTGCTCAAATTCGAAAGTTTAAATCACTGGTGAATCTTATAGTTTCATGCTGAGGCTATAATTTCCACAAGTACTTAAAATTACTGTATCTGATAATTACTGACCAGAATTGATTTTGATTTTTTCCATTCCATCGTCTTTGGCATCAGCTTCAGGTGGGCATTGACAGACATAAAGCAAAGATTAATTTCGGTGTCTAAAGGCTTCATGAAGAATTCAAGGTCTTTTGGGATGCTGACATTTGCTTCTTGGAATGGAGTATCTCATTGCTGCTGGAGGTTGTGTATGTTTAGTCAGAGTTTTAACGAGATAATGTTCATTCCTCGACTTTCTCCCTAAGAGACTATTCTTGTTGTAACCAGAGACTAAGTGTATTCAAAGTTTATACAAGTTGTCCTGTCTCTCATCTCTTGACAATTTCAATATTTCTTAATTCAAACATAAAGCATACATACAACAAACTGTGAATTGTGGATATATAAAATGTTTATTGTTATCAATAAACGTTACTGAAGATAATTCACAGATTGATTATTCAATATGTTAATCATAATACAGCTACAAACCATTTATACATTAATTGTTGAATTAATTAACAAATATATCAGGTGAGAGGGTGATGAGAAAATGTTTGTGTTTATTTGCAACTACACAGGTATCGAAAACAAGAGCGAATGCTTGCTGCATATTGCTATGATTGCTTTGGCCTTTTAGTATTTAAAGCAGACACATCAGACTAAAATATTCAATTGACTCTCAGTTCAAACTGGCCAAATCCTGCAAAAGACCAGCAAGTGCTTGGGAGTGGATTACATCAACCCTAGTCCACAAATGGTACTTATTTTAGTGAAACTGAAAGGATGAAGGGCAAAGTCGACCTTGGCAGCATTTAAATTCAGAATGTACAAATGTACAAATGCTGCTAAGCCTTTTTCATGCCATGCTACCAATTCTGCTAGCTCACCACCTAAAATTAGACTTGGACGACTCTAGAGTTGGATGACTCTAGAGTGCAAATATATCAGGACAACTTCTAAACCTATAAACACTTAGGTTAAGGTTATTGTTATATGTCTCAACTATTTTGTACATGTGTTCAATAAAAGTTATTAAAACTATATGAAATATTAATTACATATTGAGAGGAGAAGAAATCTGTGAATTCCTGCTGTCAAGGACGAGTTAGCAATCACTGTTCATAGAAATATTTTGTTATAATAATTATGGCAGAGCTCTTGTTAAAATAAACACTATTTCTATCTTATTTGGTTTTTATAATAAATTGTGATTTTTCTTTTTATACATATTTGCTTTAAATAGATAATACCATCTTCAAACTTTAGTTTCATTTTCAATTTTTACTTCAGATTTCTATCTAACACTAAACAAAATTTCATATTTAATTATATTCAGACATTCTGTCTCCAAGCTTTCAACTATCTTCCTTCAGTGTAGTCTTCATATTGTTTCTTATACTAACCATCATGGTTACCAGATAACAGAGCATACAAAATGTCTGTGTTTATTTCCTTGCTTAACCATGATTTAATGCAACTTTTGTCTATAGTTATTATTCCAATGAACTGCAGTTGGCATTATTTTTCTTTTTTCCCAGTTCAACTCTGAAAACAAAACAAAGCTGACCTATCAGTTAAGGAAACTAACAAATCTTTCCAATATAATGCCATATGCTGGTACTTACCAAAATTTCTATTGTATTCCTCTTACAGAAATTGGGGAAGTTCTTAACTGGAACAATATTTATTGGCAGAGATTCTGTGAGTTATCTGGAAATGGCCAACAGTAAAATAAGCATATTAGGTTTCAGTGAATGAGAGAGTCTATATATGGTCATTTGACCTGTTAAAAATAGCCAAAGAATCACCCTCACACAGCACACTATCGTCATCAGAGCTGTCATCACCACCATCACCACCACCACCACCAGTAGCAGCAGCATCACCATTATCATCATCATCATCATTATCATCTCCACCACCATTGCAACTACCTATGTTAGAGGATCATACAGGGTGTCCCCTCCCCCACCAAAAACAAAAAAATAGAACCCACAAATCTTTGAAGAAAACTGTTAATTTTGCTTTTTTCTTCTTTTCTTTTTCAGGGTCTCCAAGATGACTTTGTGCATGAAAGAAACAAGGTGTGCTAGCAATCCTGACTGCTTTTGCCACCTCACACGAATATAATAATAATAATAATAATAATAATAATTATTATTATTTTTATTCCTGTGTTTGTTTTGATAATAAGATTGATAAAATCCGACCTTGTTATAAACAGTTTTGGACCTGGATTTGCGCTCTCAAAGCAAATTCCATTCCTACACTTCTGGATCTAAGATCTAAAACATGCAATGGTCGAACGATGCAACACTGATGAGGCTATTTCCAAACGGTCATTGGTTTATGAAGAATTTATATTCTTATTATATTATAAGCAATTTTGTCAGTTTCATTGTCGTACAACCAAAATACTTGTTGTATTCTGCTTGCCAGCCACAGTGTACCTTGGAGTATGTTATCTAATGTGTTTTGTGTTTATGAATACTGTTTATTCGAGTAAGTTGAAATACTACAGGGAGGCTGCGTTACTGCTTCATCAGTGTTATATCTAATTACTTTGATGAAGCAATGATTGATCATGATTATGATGGCTGTGTTGTTGTTGTTGTTGGTGGTGGTGGTGGTGGTGGTGATGGTGGTGGTGGTGGTGGTGGTGTTGGCGGTGGTAGTGATGATGGTAATGATAATGATGATAGTAACGATGATGTTGATGGCAATGATGATGATGATGATGATGATGATGATGATGACACTGATGACGACGAGGAAGAGGTGGAGGAGGAGGAGGAGGATGTGGAGGAAGTTATGCTTGATTCAACTCTGTTTAAGCCAGAGAAAGATTAATGGGTTGTTATATAAATGTAAAAACTCTACAGAGAAATCTTTGCACTTTGCTAAAGTGAGAAGCTTACAAGTAAATTTCATTAAGGAACTGAGTCTGTGAGTGGCGAGAGAGAGAGAGAGAGAGAGAGAGAGAGAGAGAGAGAGAGAGAGAGAGAGAGAGAGAGAGAGAGAGAGAGAGAGAGAGAAATAGAGAGAGAGAGAGAGAGAGACGAAGCTGTTGCTTTGTCTCAGTAGACAGCTTGTTGTTGTTGCTTTTATTGTTTTTCATTGGCACCTAGGCGAGTCCTGATTGAACGGACTTATATTATCCAGGGACTGAATCACTTATAATTAGTTTGGAAACATCTGTTGAACCCAAAAAACCAGGCTGGGCATTAAACAACGATCTCAACAGGAGACAACAATGTTTAACCTTTTGGAGACCATGTTTCCAATGATGTACTCAGCACAGTATCATCACCATCATCGTCATCACCACCATCATCATCGTCATCATTTAATGTCCATTTTCCAAGCTGGTATGGATTGGATGGTTTGAGAGGAGTTGGTAAAGATGGGAGCCTTACCAGGTTCCATTGTCTGTTCTGACATGGTTTCTCACTCTGGATGCCCTTCTTACTGTCAACCACTTTACAGAGTGCACTGGGTGCTTTTTATGTGGCACCAACACGTGAAAGATAATGCCTGCATCAGCCAAGAGTTGAACCTGGATTGACTTCTTGGAAGGCAACCATTACACAAAACATTGGTTCACCCGGGGCTATAACTGAAGACACACACATCCCACGTTGCTGTACAGTGAGTTGAAACCAAAACCACATGACTGCAAAGTGATCTTCATCTCCATACATCCATGTCTAGCTTCAGTTCCATTTGAGTTAATGTCTCTATAAATCTTGGCCAAATATGTAGCATTTGAAATTATTGCGATTGTTATAAAGTAAAATATGTATTTTTATTAATTAAACTTTACAATGGAAGCTTTACCAAAGATGTATTAAATAAATTTGACATGTTAATAAGATTACAGTTTTTCCCGACATTCGACATGAGTAAACTTGTTTCTAATATTTATTGAATATTTATTTATCGAATGTTAAAAGGTCAATGACATTTACATTGCACTAAAGTCAAATATATTAACTATTCACAACTCACACATATGCATTCATGTATACACACACACACACACACAAACATACAACAAACAAACATCATGATGTATTTGTTTGAGCCCAGGCCAGCTCTGAGTGAGTATTCCATTCAAGACTATCCAGTTCTTCTCTCAGGCATAGTATACCTAGGACTGCATTATTTAAAGTATCACTTCATATTCACAAATGAAATGAATTATTGTTTATTTTCTCTTATTTAAGGGTGATGTTTGATGCAAAAGTTTCATTTTCTTACTCCACACTCACCAATATAGATATCCACATACACACACACATATATACATACTGTAGTAAAGCACACAAATATTATTCAGTGTGTGTGTGTGTGTGTGTGTGTGTGTGTGTGTGTGTGTGTGTGTATGTGTGTGTGTGTGTGTGTGTGTGTTTCTGTTTGTGTGTCATTATGAAGCACATCAGATATATCATAAAGTATGAAAACCTGTCATTGTACATCCCTGATTTGGTTGCTTGTATTTTTCCTTCACTGTAGTTCAGTTTGAAGCTAAAAAACACTTGCAAATGAGTGTCCCCCATTTAAGAAATGCAGTCAGAAAGAAAAGAATCCTGATAAATAAAGTATAAAGTTTGTGAAAATTTTTTTGAATAAATTCCATGAAAAATACCAAAATTTGAAAATGTTCCAAAGATTATTTTCAAACTGGCCAATTGATTGTACCCCCTTTTAACACATCATTGGAAACCATTGTTCTTGTCAATGTTTTAGAATTTTAGTTATTTTGGACAAAAGACCAAAGTTTCAATAACTCTAAAACAAGAATGACAGAAAATATAATTGGCATAACTAGCAGAAAGTCAGGCCAAATGTTTTGGGTTTTTTAAATACATTCTTAGTTGTATTTCATTTATCATTCAGGATGCAAATTTTATTTTGTTTGTCATGCCTCCAGCATCAATAAAAAAGATACCAGACAAATAATGGGGTCGATTGAATCAACTTTTCTCATCTCTCAAAATATTTGCTCTTAGGCTATTAAAAATCATTTGATTGTTCTGGACAAAGTAAATTAAATTAATAAATTGAGAAAATATAATACTAAACCTGCTTTTAAAATAAAACGGTTAATTGTTAATAAGAAAACCATTTTTTAAAAATATTTGTCTTTTATAAAAGTTTACAAACTTGTTTTGCAAAACCGATGTTTCAAAGAAATGTGAAACCCTACAAGTTTGGGGCCCGTAGCATCAAACTAGTTTTGATCTTCTGTTAATCTGCCAATAACAATCTTTATTTAATCAATCAGAGAAAACGCAAATAACAAAGTCAATACTCACTGGAATTTGAATACAAAATATTGAAAACAGAATTCTAACAGAGTCTAAATAAATAATTTTCTTCACAAACATCATTATTTTATGGAAGTTTATTGTGAGTGAACTTTTCTTCCTAGTAACAATAGTTTAGTTTCTATATTATTAAAGTCGACTTAAACTTGCCTGCATTAAAACTGGTGCAGTAAACTAAATATAGGATCAAGTTCATTCTTCATTCATTACAAGAAATCTGAACACTTTGAAATCACTTAAAGTACACCAGAACATTTCAACAACTCTACAAGAAGTCTATTTGAGAAGTTAACAATTAGCTGTAATCAGATTAGGCATTGTAAATGTGCCGCTTTCATTACAACTGACTAAAGTGAAGTTCGGAATATGGTAGAGATATAGGAATAGTTTTAATGTAATTTTTCTATTTGTAATGTAAGCTAATTCAATATCAGAGTGAAATGCTGAAGAATGTAATATTCCAATATTTTATGGATTTCTGAAGCTGGAAATGAAAACAGGTCGGCCAAAATTTATAGACAGAAATATTATAAGTAGTAGTCAGACAGCATTGATTTTGTGAAGCCAGTAGAGTCCATATCAGTGAATGGTGGTTAAAAGGATGAATTTTAGTTGCAATGTATTTAGTATGTAACTGGATGCCATATCATGGACAGCTCAGAGAAGAGCATTCAAAGATTCTCTTAAATTCTTTTATATGTTTAAATTGTTAAACTATGGAGCAAACTTACACAAATGAAAAATTATTTTAGCTGCAGACAAAACAAAAGCAGAATTTAAATGGCTTAAACATAATTAAAATTAGGCTTCTTATTAAACTAACTGTTAACAGGGTTTAAATATGCTTAATCATATTCAATAAGGCAACTGTCCACAATCTGTCGGTGATGACCAAGAGAAGGGTGTTCTAAATTTCTTTGAGGGTCATAAAGACAGCATGTTTTATTTTTACCATATTTAATGTAATATAAAAGATTTATGAATAATTCATAGAAGACAAGGGCCACAGGACAGCATTTACTGTAAATAAAATTGAGCAAAAGTATAAATTATTAAGGTTATTTATTGAACATAAAATATTTTAGGAAAGATTCTACTTTTCAAAAAGAAGAAAGAAAAAGAATCAAAATTTAGAGAAATGTGTTGTTAGTACGAGACTATCAAGTATTGTACCAAGTGGTTTTATGATTTGGTTGGCACACATGACTGAGGGCATTTGAGAGAGATAGCTGTTTCTGAGCACTGCAAAGTAGATCAGTTTGGTGGCACATTAAATAAATGGTTGAGTACTAAAAGAGATGGGAGTAAAACCAAAGAAACCAAAACTGTTCAATAAAAGAGATTTCAAATTAAGATCTTGTGCTTACTGTAGAAAGGATTATATTAAATGATGAATTGTGTGTTTAAACATTCTTGGTTATTATTTTCTGTATTATTGTTATCAGCTCCTAGTGTCATTTAATTGAATTGAAGTCAATATAAAATAAACTTTAGAGATGATGGGTTGTGGGACAGTTCGAGAATCCCAGTTGAAGAATTTTTTTCCAGTTTCTGGATGTCTTCACAATATTTTATACATTTACTGGGCTTTTTCTTAACTTTATTTCAATCTTTATTCAAATTAGTAGGCTAACCTTATATTTCAAGTTTTCCTAATTTCTTAATTTCTTCTTTAAGAACCAAAATCTAATATGATGCTTAATTATTTCCTTTTCAAATTAATTTACATCAAATTTAAGGGTTATTTTGACTCGGTCTCATTTAAATTACAAACTTTCAACAAATAAATTAAAATATTAATTGCACTGTTATCTGGCACCAGACAGCCCTTCCACCTAAAAATGGAACTACCCCAGGCTACAAATCAATCCATACTCGACAAGTATATATAATGTATGTATAAAATAAACTCAGCAGAAAACAGTAAGACTTTCGTTTTATATAAATAAATATGTGTTGAATATTGCCTTCAGATGAAGCAAATCAATCTGAGTGATAAACAAGAACTAATTAGAGGCAGAATTAAAGATTAGCATAGAAGCAAGATTAACAGAAGAGTTAAGAAACTGTTAACCAATGCAATTTACAAATTTTGTTGCCCTACTGATAACCATAAACATCACTTTCAGTGTGGATGAGAGACACTGGTAATCAAAGCTTCTCACTAGAATATTCATAGAAATAAATTTGATAAGAAAAGTGACAATTATCTTCCAACATCTTTAAATTATAGACTTACACATACATGTGTTCAGGCACACACACACACACACGCAAACACACACACCCCAAAATATACATACAGAATTAAAGTATTGGAAGAATTAACACTTCACAAAATAGATACAATCTGATTTTAGGAAATTAAAAAGAAAAAAAAACAAGAATAAAAATTTTGAAATTTTGAAAATCAAATTTTTGCAACTAGTGTGTTCATAAATAAACAAAAACAAAATTTCTGATTCACAGTGTTATCATTGTAAATAGGAAGAGAAAATCTTTGCGATTTCAGACAAGTTTTAATTTTGGTTTAACAATTTTTAACTGAATTATCAAAGTCAGCTGAAAACTAAAAGCATGGATTTCTTATTTTCTGCTGATCTGAGCAGATGCAATTAATTTGCTGAGAGAAGGAAAAAAAAAAAAAAGAAAAATGCTATAACAACTAAAGATGATAAATTTGATAAATTATGGCTGTTGTTTGTGTCAAATATGGCAACATTTTGGTTAGGTATAAGTTAATGCCATCCATTTTAACAATAATAAAGTTAGTGTTAACATATTTGATGAAGAAAGCTTTAAAGGCTTGCTAATTAGATATAAATAAGCATATGTCAGCATGTATAGTAAAGTCTGTCTTTCTGATGAGGTCATAACAAGACTGAAACATGACCTAAGTTGTCTTCCTAAAATAATATAAACAATTATAATCAATCATGAATATTACATTTGTATCACTGAATTTATAATTCTAGATAGCTTTTTGAATGTTTCGTGTAATAAATCTCAACTCCAACTTAGCTATAGCTTAAACTGAGCTTTATTAAATAATGAAACAAAAAAATAAATAAATACTCCCTCCTCTTTAAAGTATTTTTGCATCTTGCTCTTTCGTTACAAACATCAAGAAAAGTTTCTGTTTATGTGAATCATCCTCACATCACCATTAATATCTCTGTTCCATGCTGGCATGAGTTGGGTGGTTTGACAAGATCTGCTGGGACCAAAGACTACATCGTGATCTACTGCCTGCTTTGTCATGGTTTCTATGACTTAGATGCCCTTCCTGATGCCACTGTATCTTGCTAGAGCTGTCTGACGCTGTCATAGCTACAGTTATTTCCAAATGAGTCCCTGTTTTGGTTTCATGATAATATACTGAATAAATCATTTTTTGTGCCACAAATACACCAGAAACCTTAAAATCTGTCAGAAAATCAGTCTTCACCTCAATACAGACAAGGGATAGACTTAATTGTTACCTGATTCAGCACCATCATCTAATTCTTAGATGCCTTTGTCATCATCTAGAAACAGTTGAGATGGACTGGTCATGTTGTCCAGATGAAAAACAACCATCTACTGAAGCAGCTTCTCTACACCCAACTAAAAGAAGGAAAATGAAGAGGAGGAGGGCAGGAGAGAAGTTCAAAGATGTCCTGAAAGCCAACTCCAAGAAATGCTATATTGACACTGAGAACTGGGGAACAAATACTGAAAATGAAATTAAGGACACATGGCCCTGTGGTATACTCAGCCCCTAACATTATATAATTCAATGAACAGAAAGACACATAGTTCCCTTGACTGAATTATTGGACATTTCTTTCTCAAAAATGAATGGTAGACTCCAGCATACTGACAATCGTGTGTGTGTGTGTGTGTGTGTGTGTGTGTGTATGTATGTGTATGCCTGCATTGTGTGTGTTGTGTGTGCATGTGCGTGCATGTATATATATATTTATATCTATATATACACATATAGATGCTTGTTGTTCATACACCTGTCTTTGTCTTTTGTTTTTCTGTAAATTTCAACTATACATATATATATATATATATATATATATATATATATATATTCACACTTCGATAGGTAGATACAGAGACAAAGAGGGAGAGAGAGAGAGAGAGAGAGAGACTTTATTATTATGCATTATTATTATGAGATTTTCTTCTTTCAATTTTGTTTCCATTTCTTGCTAAGAGCATTATCATTATTATTGTTGTTGTTGTTGTTATCATCGCTTTCGTCATCATCAACATCATCGATATTATTATTATTATTATTATTATTATTATTATTATTATTATTATTATTATTATTATATACATACTTATTCCTGCAAAGATATATGTACATGTGAATTCATGGGTCAATAGATAAATAGACACATTGATAGGTGTATGCATATATATATATATATATATATATATATATATATATATATATATATATATATATATATATATATATAAATATATATATATATATAGAGAGAGAGAGAGATAACTATATTAAAACATATAAACTTGGAAGCTACTCTAGGTGCAACTATACGTAATATGCATTGAAAACATGAGAAGCCATTCTCACTTCTCCTCTATACAGCTTTACTATGTTTTTTCTCTTAGTTTCCACAAAAATATTTACTTTTATTTTATTGGCAATAAAAAAAATTGCTCTGTCAAAATATTTTGTCAATAAATAATGGAATCATGTAGGAGATTTCATAAAAGCCACTGCTTCAAGAAGAATCCAGCATTTTACAAGAAAACATTTAGTTTTTGCTATGACCTTTCATTGAGAAAGAAATGTCCACATCACTTCCAAGTTATGCTCAAGACGAAACCAAATTTTCCATGATATTTTGGAAGATGCTATTTTAAAATTTTTCTGTGAAGAGATCAAATGGGTTATCTGAGGCAATAAATAAACAAATACCAAAACAAACTAATGAAAATAAGAAAGAAAAAATCAGAATATATAAATACACACATATAGATCTTTTTGAGAATTTTTGCCAAAATAGATATGTTGGTGATTCTTGGTGGCATTTATCGTCAAATGCTTTTAAGAAACTTACTCCAAGTACATAGACTGGAGCTGCTAAATTAAAGATAGCAATGCTGTTATATTTACTGCAAGGAGAATTGTGGGGGAGCAGCAACGAATGCATGTCTACATTTATTTTTGCATAGCATAAATGTTAATTTATAAAAAATCGGTACTTCAAGACATCTGAAGGGCAAAGGTAATGTTATCATTTATCAGTATTACATGCTAGCAATAATAAAATGCAGCATCTCACCAGTGGGGCACCTTTCATCTTTAGGTTGGTTTTATATTCCATCCATATTTTATTCTGTTGAAATTTTGGATACGACTTTCTCTTCTATATAATATGCCATTAGTTTGCTTTCCAACAAAATGGTTCCAGGTTCAGTCTCACTGCATGGGCAAGTCTCTGCTATTACAGAAACCCACCATGTGTGTATATATATATATAGATATAGATATAGATATAGATATATGTATGTATATGTGTGTGTGTGTTTGTCCCCCCATCATCGCTTGACAACTGATGTTGGTGTGTTTATATCCCCATAACTTAGCGGTTCAGCAAAAGGGTAATGATTGAATAAATACTAGGCTTACAATGAATAAGTCCTGGGGCCGATTTATTCAAGTAAAAGGTGGTGCTCCAGCATGGTCACTGTCAAATGACTGAAACAAGTTAAAAAAAAAGAAAAACGAATATTCTCACCACCCCTGTGGCAGTAAGAACAGAAAGGGCAGCTCAGAAGCCAAAGTAACATCACATCCTGAAGATGAGGCTGAGAGAGCCTGGAAACGTTGATGATAGTAATCAATTTAATAAGTTTATTGTCTCAAATGTAATATACACAGCAACAGGAAAACATTCAGAATAAAGATCAAATTAGAACATAGTCGTGCTTGCAATACAATATTTTAAAAATAAAAGCTGTTTGCTATGTGTCTGTGTATGTGTGTGTATGTATTATGTATGTATGTATGTATATACATATATTATGTGTATGTGTATGTAAGTGTATGTATATACATATTTATATATATTATATGTGTGTGTGTATGAAAGTGTGCATGTGTGTGTATGAATGTATCTATATATATATGTGTGTGTGTGTGTGTGTGTGTGTGTGTGTGTGTGTGTGTGTGTGTGTGTGTGCATGTGGATTTGGGTGATTGAATGGAAAGCTGTAGAAAATGAAGGTGAAAAATAGTTGAGTTTGATATATATTTTTATTCTCAATAAAATATCGAGATGTCTATAAGAATTTTTCAATAAAGAATATCAACAACGCTATTTCAATATTTATTTCAAAATACACACACACACAAATACATCATACATACAGATACACACACACACGTGTGTGTTTGTAC
>NC_068997.1:56227107-56231430 GCF_001194135.2 Octopus bimaculoides | reverse complement strand
ATATATGTACATACACATGTATATAGGAATGTATGCAAATGGAGGTTGATTGTATAATATTGATATCATATGATATGTAAATACAATATAACAACAAAAATTATCAGCTGCATGTTTTTGATTTATCTTGAGTTCATTTGGCAAAACAAAAGTGAGAAAATGTCACCAGTTCCATTTATCACAAAAAGAGATGTCTTCTGCATCATGTTTAGTTTTAATCCATGCTTCAAAATATCTTCATGGTGTTAAATATTATAAACTCTTGGAGATTACAAGATGTGCTTCTTTGATTATTTAATTGTAAAACAAACATAGCAGAAAAGACTACGCTATAATGTAAAAAAGAAGTTATTAAAACAAAATCAGTTTGAAATAATAATAATAATAATAATAATAACTAGCAGACATACCCAGCGTTGCTTGGGATTTAGATGTCATAGTTTGTATATATGGTGCAGTTATGTTGAAACATGTGATACAGGGAATTGCAGCATTGGTGACAAAACATTTGTGGTGTAAATGAAGGGTTAGTTCGACTAAGTGTCTTGTCATGCTTCTGTTTGAAAGATTCCAGGCCTGTGTTTATGAAAGAAAAATCAACTCAGGATTTAACATATTTTAGCTTATTTTTCATAATAAACGTAATGCGTTCCAAACGGTTTTTATTCCAACAAATTGCTACTTATGGTACTACAGGAACAGGCTATCATTGCTACCACTTAGACAATGCAGTTTGAACTCTACATCAGTTCATCCATTTAATACAACCTACTTCTATCATTTCAGTAGCTGTTTTTTCCACTGTGAACAGAAGCAAAGCCTGAACCATACATACCCCAGGAATGTGGGTTTTCTGCCCCCAGTGGCCCCATTACGCATTATGCGAAAAAGTTTAAGAGTCTAAAACCATCTCTGGAACATAAGTAGTGTAGTTCCCAGTATGGAGAAAATCAGTTGTGAACCAAACCAGCACAGTAATAATGATGATAACAACAACAACAACATCAATCTTTCTAATTTTGGTGGCACTAGGCCAGCAATTTTCAAGGCAGAGACAAAGTTGATTCCATCAACCCCAGCACTTGACCAGTGCTCTATTTTATTGACCCTGAAAAAATGAAGGGCAAAGTTGACCTCAGCAGGATTTGAGCCCAGAATATAAAGGGCCAGAAGGAATGCCACTATGTCTTTTGTGTAAGGTGCAAATAATTCTGCTAGTTCAGCACTTTAACAACAACAACAATAATAATAATAATAATAATAGAAAAGATGAAGATAATGCTGATGAGGGTAGATTTAATTTTTTTTTCACTTATTTCGTATTATAATGCAATCTATTGAAAATCTTTATCTGATGATTGATTTTCTCATTGAGTCAAAAAATCTGAAATACGTAATCAACCAATGAACTTTATTCATTAGTCAGCAATGTGTATGAACATTAAAAGAAGATATGGCTTTCAATTTTGAATCATCTCAAAATACATTCACAGATAATCCTATGAAGCTAAGAAGAACAAGTGAATCAAAGCCTTGTAAGGCCTCTTTTCTTACGGATTAACAGATTATCATCCCATCACAGATGCTGCCAGGATTTGATAAAACATTACAAAGCATACGTCACAGTGAAACTCTACACCATACTGCAAATATTTAGCATAAAGGGAGAAAACATAGCACTCACGGTTATTATGCATCCATAGGTCAGCTCCAATCAAAAATACTTCCAGTTTTGACCATCTCATCGGTTTTCTTTACCAATGACCATATTCAGTATGTCCTACGTTTTTCGGAAAATAGTAGGATTTGATATGAGGTGGATATAGCTGCTATTTTTGGCAGGTTGATTGACTAAACATGGAAAGCAACAAAAGAACTGATGTATTTGTTTATTATTTGGGATTTTGCAGCACCAAGATATTTCTATGTTGTAGGAGCAGTTTCTCCATGTTTCAAAGGATGGGGCCAAAATACTTGTGTGGTGTAAGAGAAGCTCAGCTGCTTCTGTGATTCCAGCCTGTCTTGTCTCGAAAATAACAGACTCTTCTATAGAATGGATTTGGCATCACTTTCAATGATGAACATTCCACTTGTGAAATCACATTGACTTTATAATTAGTGAAGTAATTACTAGCATAATTACTGAAGTATGCAAATAAGCATTAATTAGTTAATATAATCATTGAAATGAGAAGAAAATATAAATCAGTTTTATGGAGGAAGGGGGATAACTCCAGCATTCTATTCTCACAACTGATCTTGAAAATATTTGAGTGAAACATGTTCTTTCTCCTTACTGTAAACAGCTGAAAGTTAATGCTCAGGGATGCGGTAATTAGTTGTAGTGGTTATAGCCGTTCAGTGGTCCAACACCTCAACCTTACTGCTATTGTATCTCAGTTATTTAACACAAGTATAGTACCTGGCAAATATGATGGGGTTTATTTCTGATGGTTTCAGTAATTTTTGATATCTTTCCTCCAATTCTTAGCCCATTTTCTTGTGTTTCATTTGACTTCCTTTTGGTATCTATTTTTTTCACTCTTACCTACTTATTTATTTATCAATCTAATTTACTTCTCTTAATAATTTTTCTTTTTTCTTTCTTTCTCTTTTTTCAGCATAGCCAATACTTTCTCTTACCGTCATCACAGAAAGGCAGAATTCGACCAACAAAAATTGACATGTGACTTGACATTTTGTATATTTCAATTATTTAAACATCATTCAGTGAGAAAAAAGTTATTTGTATATTTGTTTAATTTTTTATTCTTTTTAAAAGAAAAAAAATAATGATTTCTTCCCTGCATAGAATGGAACCTGCTACAGGTTTTGTGAGGAACCAATATGCTTGAGTAAGAGTGTGTGTGTGTGCACGTATGTGTGTGTGTGTGTGTGTTTGTGTGTGTGTGTATGTGTGTGTGTGTGTGTGTGTGTAGGGAGTAGTTAATCCTATTTAGATGGGATTTGAACTAAAAGATATTTAGTTTCCAAGCTGTCAATCTCTGAACAACGGTAGCTATGGCAAAGAGAGAGAAAGGGAGAGAAAGAGATGGGGAAGAGAGAGAGAGGGAGAGAGAGAGAGAGAGAGAGAGAGAGAGAGAGAGAGAGAGAGAGGGGTTGGGGAAATAGACAACGAAAGAGCAAAAGAAAGAGAGAAAAGTGGGAGAGAAGCTGTATTGCCGTTCCTTTTGTCATATCTGGAATCATGACAGCATGCAAAAAAAAAAAAAAATAAAAAAGAAAGAAGAAAAAATCAGATTTGATGATGTTGTTGATAATGATGATGACAACTGTGGTGGCAGTGATGCTAACAATGATGATGATGATGAAGATGATGATGACAACCTCTCTTCTTACCAACATCATCATCAGTGACTTGATAATTTTTAAATCCTAGTGATGGTGGTGGTGGTGGTGGTGGTGGTGGTGGTGATGGTAGTGGCATTGAGATGATGTCGATGATGCTGGTGATGAAGGTAATGATGGCAGCTGTAGTAGTGGTTGATGATAACAGCAGCGGTAGTGGAAACGGTGGTGGTGGTGGTGGTGGAGGTTGCAGTGTTGGTCTGTATCATTGCTGGCAGTGGTGGGGAGGATGGTAATAGCGACAATGGTGGTGGTGGGGATGTTTGATAGCAGTGATAACAGAAAATCTTCCCCAGCAGTTTATGTTCTGCATGCGTGTGGATTTAGATCAATGTCTATTTTGTTAACTCAGCAGAAAGTGTTTGCAGAGTTTCATGCAAGAAGGATTCCAACCGATATATCCAACCTTTTGCTGCCAGTAAGTCAAACACCAAAATTATAATCTAACAAAGATGATCTCAAAAATAAAACTAAAACAAAATTTAAAAAAAAAAATTAATTAAAGGATAAACAAAAAATATAATAAAAAATTAAAATGAAAAAAATAAATTAAAAAATAAAAATGAAACAATAAAAATTAAAATAGAATGAAAATAAAATAAAACTTGTTGCAGTTTTGTTGTTTGTGCAAAGAAATGTCCAGAAGTGTTTATGAATAAATTTTGCTTTAATTAAGATTACTGTTATATTATTACATTAACATTTTTTGCAATGTAGCTCTTTATTTCCTGAAAGTTATTTATGTTTTTCATTTTAACGATCTACATTTATTTTTATCCCGACCCTTCATCTGTCCTTCCCTCAAACAGACGTATCTTTTATCTATTTAGCTTCTTTCTTTCTTTCTTTCCTTCCTTCTCTCCTTTCCTAAATGTTAGAACTATCTTACAATATGGTGAACGGTGGCTATATATATGTGTGTGTGTGTGTGTGTGTGTGTGTGTGTGTGTGTGT
>NC_068997.1:56216916-56226840 GCF_001194135.2 Octopus bimaculoides | reverse complement strand
TTCAGTGAGAATTTGATGAAAGATAAAAGGATAAACATATAAAATAAAATGAAACACCAACGCAAAGACACACCCACACATGCATACACACACACACACACACACACACACATATATTCACATTGTCACTTACACACATTTATGCTTGCATCTCTCTGTCTCCCTCTCACCCTTCCTCTCTCTCTCTCTCCCTTTCACACACACACACACACACACACGTGCACACACACACACAGAGTTTTAACTGTTGATGCATGAATTAAAGTAATGTAAAGTTTCACTGCAATCTTTAATCCACAGATCACATCTCAAAGCTATATTGAAAGTTGCTGAAGCATTATATTCTTTCAGTATGATAATCTGACCAAAATCGCTGTTTGATAATTTATCACGCTAGACATAAGCTTCCATCACTACCTTTTACTGGCTCAGCAATGCTTCTTATGTTACATAGAGTTTAGAAAATGATAACAACAACAACAATAACAATAGCAACAATAACAACAAAGACGACGACGACGACGACGATGATGATGATGATGAAAGAAAAAGGACTGACGAAATAGGGGAAAGAAGGAATGGTGGAGATTGGTTCTATTTTGAACAGGTTTCCATTCAGTATTTAGTGGCTTCCAAACGTCCAATATTTGCGGAGGATATAACAAAATAGGTAAGAATTAAAAGTATATGCAGATTAAATGGTTTACAGTAGATCAGATTAGTCCATTATAAATTGATAATGTTGCCGTGATATGACAGCAAATTATAAACGTCCATTGTGGTTTCTCATTCCAGTTTGGTTTACATTTCCATGATTAACATCCAATTTTTCACAGCTGCCATTCCTGGTTGCATACGGCTGCAGCAAATTACCAATTCCTGTTTCAGCTGGATTACCTCTCTGCTGCTGACCACTCATCCATGAAATATGGATTGGAGTTGCTTGTCAACAAGACAGACTAGCATCAAGCAGAGTTCAGTGTGTCTTGCCCAGAGGTACAATACATATTGTCCACAGAAATAAGTTAGGTTCACCTGAGCAGCGTTAGTGTCTAACACTGATTGATTCAACAACTGCTGAGGTATATAAGTGTGTGTGTGTGTGTGTGTGAGTGTGTGTGTGTGTGTGAGTGTGCCTCTGTGTGTATGCATACACACACACATTTATATGAATACGTGAAAGTGCATATGGGAGTGCCTGTGTGTGTAGAATTGTGTGTATATATATATATATATACGTCTGTTTATTTGGGTATGCATACATGTCATCATTATCAGCAACATATTTATCAGGCATGGCTGCGTGCTAAGAAGCTTGCTTCTCTCCCACATGGTTTCGGATTCAGTCCCATTGCATGGCACCTTGGACAAGTGTCTTCTACTATAGCCTCAGGCTGACCAAAGCCTTGTGAGTAGATTTGGTAGATGGAAACTGAAAAAAGCCCATCGTGTGTGTGTGTGTATATATATATATATATATATATATATATATATATATATATATATATATATATATATATGTATGTATGTATATATATATATATATGCATATGCATGCATGTATATATTTGTGTGTCTGTGTCTGTCCTCCCACCATCACTTGACAACTGATGCTGATGTGTTTATGCGTTTTACATTTTTTTGGTGCAGCCCCCTAAAAAAATCTAGGTTTTAAATCTGGCCTGGATATTTAAAATGTTGAGAACCACTTCTCTAACATCTGCTACTTGGCTGCTCTTTCTAGCAGATTGACTGACCACATAGAGACACTCCTTCCAATACATCAGCATTCAAACATCCATTCACGAATGAAAGCAGTCAAAGTGATGTCCAGTTCTTATTTCTGTGAGATATTATTTGGTCCCCTCTGAGTTAGAAACTCTATTTTAGGGAATTCCATTGAGACTTAGATGTCCTTACTATTATTCAACAACCAAAAGATAAAATTAACTTCAGCCAGATTTGAACTCACGAGGAAGTTCTTTGCATGATAACACAACCTGCAAGAAATAGCAGTTAAATTTCTCTAAAAATCTCACCATGCTGCCATTAAATAAATTTGGCAACATTAAATGATGTCATCTTATATACACTATGTCTCAAAAAAATACAGGATGGTCATGGGAGGAGCAACTTTGATCATAGGTCTGTTAGATCAGGGATAATAAGCTGAAGCTAGACAACAGCAACACCAACAATAAACAAACTACAATCTCCATCTTGCTAATCTTTACAAACATTGATTTCAAGTTTTGGCATAAGGCCAGAAATTTCAAAGGAGGGGATAAGTTGATTACATCGACCCCAGAGTATAACTGGTACCTGTTTTATTGACTCCAAAAAAGAGGAAAAGTAAAGATGACTTCAGTAGAAGTTGAACCCAGAATGCAAAGATGGATGGTATGTTGCATTCATTCTACCAGCTCACCACTGCCTTACTCTATAAATATTGGTTAAGGAAAAATTCTTAGGAAATATTTTGATTTCCATTATTAATAAGAAGTTTAATCAAGGATAATTCTTACACACGAATTTATTTCCTATCTTGTCGCAGAAAAACAAAACTGGTTTCCCCATTAAATTCATTAAAATCTATTTAATTCTGTTTACAAAATCAAACGAAAAAGAAAAAACACTTCAAAATCACTTAAAAAAGACCAAAATATCCTCTCCAATTTGTTGTTGTTAATGAAGATTTTAATTGTGAAGCAAAACTCTTATTGCAAGGATCCATACACATACAAGATGAAGCAAGGAAATAAAACAGAATTTATGTGTCACACATCAGAACCATATTTTGTGATAAAAGCAATAAAGTTTGGTAAATTTAAGTCTCACAGAAATCGCATTTGTTTTCATTTGTTAAGTTGGATTTAGTGTTGAGATAACAACAGAACATATATTGACATCAGTAAATCACTGGAGTCTCAGTCTGCTATTAGATGGAATAATATGAGTTTTAGATCACTGAATATAAATATATTGGTTTATGAACCAGCATGGTAGGCTTTGTGTGGTCGTTTGATTTGCTAAAAATAGCAACAAAATACCTCTAAAATCATAACTTAATAAGGAAAGGAAATATTAGTTAATGTTGTCCTAGATACACTTAGAGAGTGAAATTGTGAAGATTGGAATATAAGCAATGGGGTCATGGGGTTACTTTACTAGGTCTGACTTCAGTTTTAAGAACAAAATCTCTCACAAAATTATTATCACATTATGTGCAGTAAGATTGCTACCACTGACCATTTAAAGGTTTCCCCTCTGTTTCTGTTAACTCCGAGATATTGTCTTTTGGATTTGGGCCAATCCAAGACTGGTCTTGAAGTTACTTTTTGAAAGTAGCACACACTAATAATTGAACATACTGCCTCATGATAGTGAAACAAACTTCTTAAATATCCAGTTATGTTTGTACTTTGTGTCAACACACACACACACACACACACATGCACAACACAACACAAACACATGCACACACAAGTCAAATACTGATATTTAACATTGGTCACATGAACTCAAATTTGGGGCAGAGATACAAATAAAGTATATCAACTGCACATTTCACTAGTACCTTAATTTGTTGACCCCGGAAGGGTGAAAGTCAAAGTTGAGTATAGCGAGATTTGATCTCAGAGCATAAAGGTAAGCAACTATCTGGTTCCATTAGACGAGGTCTACTGTACATGTATGCATGTATTTGCAGGGCTGGGCAAGATATTTCCAAGGCAGACTAACTGTTGGTCGTCCATGCAAGCCTCTCCACATATATACCCCAATGACTTCAGCTGCTAATACACCAGTGCCACCAGTGTCACCAGAAATTGGCATCAGAGCACTCTTAGCCAGGACGGACATCACAAGACATCTTGCCTGACCTTCAAGTAGTTCTACTAATTCTTCACTCTGAATGGGTGCTTTTCTATTGAACTACCAAAATGATAAAAGACAAAGTTGACAAGGTAAGATTTGAACCTAGAAGAAAGAGAGTTTGAACAAATATTGGGAACCATTCTATCAATTCATCATTTATGCAGCTAAATACTGCATAATATTTTGTCACTTTCAGAACCAATTCTAAGCATTGAATCCAAATGCTAAATAGTAACGGAAGTTTAAGTTAAACATTATTTTTATCCATTTTGTCATTTTTAAAAACTCCATCACACAACTCATCCCTTAAAACACGAGCAGCATGTAACAGGGACCATCATGATGACACTAAATGTAACAGGGGCCATCATGATGACACCAAATGTTTACGCTTCATTATCACCAAGGATCTCTCCTCGCTCATCTTTAACACTGCTTGGACCACACTTCAGGACCAGAAAATATTTTGGTTTCCAACAATTGCTTACATTCTACATTCTTTATGGTGGCACACACGGGAATCTCACTCCTCCATCTGGGATAGTGTTGTAGCTATAGATATCATTGACCACTTCAAAAGAAAAGCCTCTCAACTGACTGATATAAAACTTCTCAGATATACTCCATGCTTCAGACACTTCCCCACAGTTACATTCTTCCCTCTATTTTAACCACTACTATAAAGGCGTCTGTTCCTCAAAGTGGTAGGTGTAGAGTCTTCCTTCTTCTAATCACCTTAATTGTCTCCCCTACATCCAGTCCTTCTCCAGAACCACATCCCTCTGGAATTTTCTTCTTGCTCAGGTCTTTCCTATCAGTGTTGACCTATAACAGTTTCAATAGAACATTAACAGCATCAACCTCACTAATCTTAAAGGGTTCATGGGGCTTTGCCCCTTCCTCAAGACCCAGTTTGTAATGACCTACAAATGCTGAAGATCAACTGTTTCTTTCTGGAAGGTTCTACATAGACCATGGGCGTTTCTCTTCTTCTCTTCACCAATATCAAAATATAAAAGCAATTCAAACAATTCCTGCAATATACTGCAAGGTGGAATTAACCCCTTTCCTTAACAGAATTCCTTTAATTCTTCTCTTTTGGTCTGATTAGATTCTAGATCAGTTGCAGTTTAAGTCTTTTAGAAATTATTTCACTCCAACTTCTAACAAACAAATTTCAATGGAGGAATTTTCTTGTTTGGTAAAGAAGGGAGAAAAACAATAAAAGACAATTAGCTTTTATCTGTAGAATTTTAGTTTGTAAAAAATATTTTTGAAAAAAAAAAAAGAAAAAAAAAACAATTGAAAGGAAAAATGATTGAAAATTTGAGAAAGAAGATGAAACCAAAAATAGACAACAGAGATGAAAATGTTAATCATTGACATCACTAAGCTGCAGAATGTGAACCTTTACTGAAAATGTTGGAGATAAGAAGCATTGGTAATCCCTGAAAATAGAACATAAATAAAAATCTTTTTGCTACCCTCTTCCTGCCACACTTTAAGAGCTTAAAAACAAAAAGTGACATATTTTACTGCTTTTGGGGGGTTTTGTTGCTGTTTTATTCTATATCTTGTATTTTATTTTCAATTTTCCAGCAAATCAACCAGTTTGTTCTTTGCAGAGTTACCAAATATTTGCCAATCCCTAAAAGTAAGCTTTTCAAAATTCATAATAAAAAAAAAAAAACTTATAAAGGACGCCAAAAGATGAAATGCTTGGATTATCTTTTGTAGTGCAAAAACTTTTATCTCCAACAAGTTAGTCCTAAAGAACTAGGAAAATAAAATAATTAAAGAGAGAGATATCTGGTATAAAGAAGTGTGTGTGCGTGTGTGTAAATAAATATATATATATGTATGTATGCTTGTATATATGTATAGTATGTGTATATGTATGTGTGCATACACATACATCAACATATATATATATTGAAATATACATATATATTGAAATATATATATATATATATATATATATATATATATAGAGAGAGAGAGAGAGAGAGAGAGAGATAGATAGATAAATAGAGAGAGAGAGAGAGAGAGAGAGAGAGAGAGAGAAAAACACACATTTTGATTGAAAGATTGAAAACTCCATGAAATATTGCAAACATTCTCGACCTACAATGTACTGAAACATGTGTCAGATAATCTTCAGTAGTCTGATAACAACAATAATAATAATGATAACAACAACAACAACAACGATAATAATAACAATAATAACAATAATAATAATAATAATAATAATAATAATCATAACAACAATAATAATAATAGACTGAAAGCTACAAAGAGAATTACACTGTCATCGTCTTTCTTTTTCAATATTTCTCAAAGACTTAAAAATATTCTTCACAGAGATTCTGCTGACAATCTGCCAACCCCCTTTGATAGGTTTTTTTTTTCCACAGGTCTTAACAAGTTTACTTCTCAAAGCAGATGAACAGGAGTTCAATCTCACTTTGTACCACCTTGAGCAAGTATCTTCTGCCATAAGTTTGTGAATGAAGTTTGGTTGACAGAACCTAGCCCCTAAAGCCTTTTTTATTCTCTCTCTGTTTATTTTCTCGAGTTCCTTTCTGTTGAAGAGCGTAGGCTCGAAACGTAAAAGACTGTCTCACCTTCCCGAGCATTAAACTAATACACCTGTTTCTTGTTTACACACCTACCTTCGTCTTCTTTTTTTTTGTAAATTCCAACTATATAGATAGATAGATAGATAGATATGTGTGTGTGAATATATGCAAACATACACACACACACACACACACATGCATCTACATTCACCAGAGAGGAAACATTTAGTCTTGTTTACATAATTGTATATCTTGTATATCATTTTCTCAATCGAATTTTAATTAGTCGAATAGACCTGCAAATTCAGGTGTTAGCATTAGAAATAGTTTCACATACTTCTTAACAACGTGTGAATGTGTCTAGAACATCTAAGCAAAAAAAAAAAGAGAATATCTAAATAACTATCTGCTATTTTACTTTTTGTTTTCTCTTTTTTTTTACATGCTAGTAATTCACTCACAATAAATATCAATATATTATGGAGTTAATCGTAAATAAGTAAACATAGCTTGACTGCAACATAAGAGAATTAGGGTTAGGGTTAGGGTTAGGGTTTTTATCTCTGTTTTTATGACAGCCAGTTCAAGATTCAAAAACAAACTCAAGATGCAGTTTTGTATGTATTAGTTATCACCCAATACCTGCAGGATAAAATATATGGTCAATGGTCCAGAAAATAATACCTGAATGTAGTTAATTCATCTGTGGACTTTTGAACAAATCCAATGTTTTATTTCTCATCCTTGCAAGGTTAATAAAATAAATGACATTGGAGTTGATATGATTGAAGGTTTCCTTCCCTGAAAAGGGGCCAGTCTTGGGTCTAATGTAGATATTGGTTTGAGAAGAAAGCGGAAGATAAGCAAAATAATTTTCCTTTGGACAATAACAAAGTAGTTTGATTACTCTTAGAGAATATAGCGAGGTGAAGTAATCAATAAGTCATTGGTAGATTGTTTCCTAATGCTGATTATGGTCTTGGAATCCACAGACAAACAAAACTGATGGGAAAACAGTGAAATCTACATAATAGACAGAGAAACAGCATTAGAGAGTGAAATGAAGTGATTAGACATTCAAGCGAATAAATAAGGTGGAAAATGAAGAAACTCAGATTGTTTGATCAGTGAGAAATAATAGATAAGATTCTTTCTATTCAGTCTTTTAAAGTTGTTTTAAATGTTTATTAATTGGACATTATGGGAACTTGTTGCTATAAAAATATCTGAAACTAATATTGATCGTCCGAGGCTGATTGACTTCATCTGTCAGGCCTATGTGCTTCCTGGTTCTTACTTATACATACATTGTATCTGTACATTTAGAGAACAAATTGTGTGCCCTTAAAGGCAATTAAAAGAGTTGGTATCAAGAAGGGCATCCAGCCATAAAGCACCACCTTAAAAAGCTTCATTCAGCCTTTGCCAGAACAGAGAAGTAGAAATATAAACAAAGAAATGGTAAGGAACCCTTAACTCGCTGCTTATTCAACACTATCCTCTGACACCTGGATACATTTAACAGAACTAGAGCACCACTGGGTTAAGTATAAAGGTAAGATCAGGATCTGGTTCCGTCCTGCCTTCCTATCACCAGTTTTCAAGATTGTAAAAATGGTTTCTGACTCCATATCAAAAATAGGACTTCAAACTCATATGTCTTCTGTCTTTCTGTGGCTTGTTCAAAGGAGGAAAAAGAATGTATGGGTGCCTAGAACAGGTGCCTTGAAGGGGTACCTTGAATGGTTGCATACCATTGTAAACATGACTTTTGGTTATCTAATCTGATGCTAACTTGATCCTGAAGTATAGCTTTCTAATCTATAGACTCATGAATAGGGACTTCTTGCCTCCATCAAACACCACCAGTTATTAAGACCCTACAAAACTTCACGAGTGATTTTTGAGCAGACATATCTAACAAATATTAAAATATTTGAAGTTCTTAATCAGTATATCCAGATTTTTCTGTAATTTTCGCTAATGCTTCTTCAGTTAGTCTTTAAATCAACCATTAACATGGAACCAAGTTGCTTAACATTTGATCAAAGACCTACAATCATTCTTGAAACAAGAAATTTGCATTTACCATAAAAACAATGATAAGAAATGAAGCAGTTTTGGCAAAAAATTAGACTCTGCTGAAATATATTTGGTTGACATTTTTGGTTGAATATGTATTGAAGGCATCCTGTCGTATATTTTAAGAATATTTCTAAGAACGTATCTCCATAGGCATTCTGTATGTTCCAAAAGATTTTAGGAAAACAGAATATGCTGAGAAATCTTGAAAACAATGATGTTTTAGAACCCCCAAAGAATATGTAAAATAATGTTATTTCTAAACATATTTTAGTAAGTGTGGAACAAATTATGTCTGAAAGCACTGGTTATATTTTCTTACACATTTTTATTTGTTTTGTTTCTTAAACAAATACAGCAACTTGTCTACTTAAGTGTACAGAGCAGAAAAGACAGGAAGCTTGAAAAAACAAGAAAACGAAAACAAGAACAAATTGATATCCTAATGATAAAGATTGTTTCCCTTGGTCATTCTGATTAAAAAATAGGAAGTTATTTGGAAAGTGATGGGGGTGGGTGACAAACACAGAAACAAAGACACACACACACGCATAAATATAAAGACACACACATATATATACGATAGGCTTCTTTCAGTTTCCATCTACCAAATCCACTCACAAGGTACTGGACTGTTCGAGGCTATAGTAGAAGACAATTGCCCAGGTTACTATGCAGTGGGACTGAACCCAGAACCATGTGGTTGGGAAGCAAGCTTCCTACCATACAGCCATGCCTGCACCTATATGTATACACACCTATATATACATACATATATATATATATATATATATATATATATAATACTAACAATGCACAAAACTCTTGACCTTTGAGTCACTTTGTGACTTCTGCTGATCAAATAATATATTTACACACACACACACTCTCTCTCTCACTCTCTCTCTCCCTCACACATACACAGTATTTGTATATTTACATTGACATAAGAAAGGCTGAAAAGCAAGGTTCTGCTGACAACCGAAAATGCAATTGGTTCTTAAAACTAAATAAGCAAGTCTATTGATAGGTTCGTGAGGGTCAGCTTAAAAGAATTAAATGTGTCGATGCACAGCATTACTTACAGAAGTGTCATGGCAATTTTGTAATATTGCTGTCAGCTCCTGGGTTAATATAGAGATATTTTAAGACACAGTAAATGAATATAGAAGTCAATTGGGTTAGTGCTTCAGTTTTTGAACAGCTTCTGACTAATAAAACTAAACGTATCTAAACAAAAATACACAGATACAGAAACTCGAACAAATATATATATACATTATGACTATTTGTCAGCCTGAATATATGTGCATGTGTATGCGGATGGCTAGGCATGTGATTATGTGTGTTCATCTGTGTGTGTGTGTGTGTGTGTGGTGGTGTG
>NC_068997.1:56209652-56216906 GCF_001194135.2 Octopus bimaculoides | reverse complement strand
CAGAAGTTTTTTGGGGTTCCTTCTGCAGCAAGAAAAACATGAAATTTGAGGTAAATGGAAGCTAAATAGAAAAGTGTCCACTGTAAATAAATAATATACATATTCACATACAAACTGGTGTGTGTGTGTGTGTGTGTGTGTGTGTGTGTGTGTGTGTGTGTGTGTGTGTGTGTGCGTGCAAATAAGCGTGTCTGTGTACTACATGTATGCATGTACGTTTGACTATCTATGTGTATGTTTGGGTGTGTGTGCGTACATATGTGTGTGTAAATGTGTGTGTGTGCATGCATGTGTGTGTTTGAATGTGAGTGTGTGTGTGTGTGTATGTGTGTGAGTGTTTGTGCATGTCAGTGAGCGTGTGTGTATGTGTGTAAATATTTCATTAGTATTTAGCAGAAGTAACCAAGTGACTCAAGGCCTGATAGTTTCGTTTATTAACATTTAGTGAACTAGGCACAAATCCGGGAGCTATAAAATATATTATTAATAAAAAATGTATATTTCCTTGTGTTTTGACTTCTATTTTTTTCTTAGCATCACCAAACGTGTGTGTGTACGTACAGGTAAGTACATATATACATAATATATACATACATGATTGACCGCTAGCTTCATCATGTTCCTTTTTGTTGAAGAGCAATACGTAAAAAATTTTCTCACCTTCCCAAGCGTTAAACTAATACACCTGTTTGTTGATTATACACCTGTCTTCGTCTTTTGTTTTTCTGTAAATTTCAACTATATATATATACATACATACATATATACACACACAAATGGAATGAGAAAAGGAGAGAATGGAGAGACGAGCAATAAGGTTATGGATGAGAGGGTATCATAGAAACTAAAGATGTAACTTTGACAGTTACTGTACACACACACACACACACACACACACATACATATACACACATACTTATAGAAAGTGAGTTATTGAAATAATTTGGACCAAAATGTCACTTCATTCCTAATAGAATCTTTGAATTGTAGTGAACAAGAAGCAGACACAGAACAGAAAATTATAGAAAATTCAAAATTTGCCAGTCAGAAAAATACATTGGTGGTAAGTGTGAGTTAAAGTAACTTTATTTGTTTATTCATATTTATTTATCTTTATTTATTTGTCTACATTGTCTGCTGATAATGTTATGAAATTGTATTTCTTCTAAGAAATG
Organism: Octopus bimaculoides; assembly: GCF_001194135.2. Lineage (NCBI taxonomy): Eukaryota > Metazoa > Mollusca > Cephalopoda > Octopoda > Octopodidae > Octopus > Octopus bimaculoides. The sequence goes on along the minus strand of NC_068997.1, from coordinate 56,215,731 downwards.
GTTCCTTGTCAAGAGAATTTTTATACAAAATAGTTCACCAATATTGACTGATATTTTTTCACGGGGTGAGGGGTGGGGGCACCAGCTTCACATCAACAAAATTTTGAATTTTAAATTTTGGATAATTTTGTTTTTCAACTTTCTTCGGCATGGAATGCTGTGGGTAGATTTGGCCAAGAATTTAAGCACGTTTTGGTTTGTGTTATTTGAATATTTTGTGTTTCAAAAAAAAAATATTAAACTTTATTTTGCCTGTTGCTTTATGACACATCAAGCATATATATTATGCATCTCACACACACACACATATATATATACACTCATATATATACAGATATGTGTGAGTATATATATATATTCCCACCCACAAGAGAGTAGTGCAGGATGTGTCGAAACAACTGTTGTGATAAATAAAGTTTCCAGTATATTCTATCTTCCATATCATCTGTTTCTACTACACTCAACGTACACTATGGAATTCCTGATAGAGATCCAGCAATGATTGCTGCAATTACTGTGGATGACACCAGGCAGCCAAAAGCAGTGAATGTGCTTTGCCAGCCTATTACCAGGGACATACCCAAAATGCAGTTTGAATGTTAAATTTAAACCTAAACATTAATTATAACAATACACACACACACCCACACACACACACACATATATATATATATATATATATACATGCATGCATGCATACATACATACATACATACATACATACACACACACACACTCTCAAACACACGCACACATATACACACACACGTATACATGCAAACATATAACTGCTTCCCATTGACACACTGCTCATTGCTATTACTGTTAAGCATACTCACATATGATACCTGTATCAATCAGTCAATCAATACATTCCAATATATTTATATCCAAACTCAGACAGAGAAATTCTATTATTCTCAATGCCATTATATTTGTCCATTCTCTAATATTAATTTCTTCACCAAATTTCACACGAAACAAAATAATAATGCTTTGATTATAATTCTTCCCAATAAGCAATATACCTGTCTGACTATACATCATGCATACAAGTTATTTCCATACCTTCAAGGGACCCTGAGTGATATAGTTTTGTCTCCACATTAAAATTCAATTTTTTAATAAACTGCACTTGATGTTCTTTTATAAATATATACCTTTCTACATATAAATATCTCTATCTTTGTTATTTCCAGCATCTGGGGAAAATCACAAAGGTATGGCTGTTTTTACTGAAGGTTTAACATTGTATAAGATGTTCAACAGTTCATGATAAACTAATTATTGTACTTTCAGTTTCATCAATGAATTTTTAGTGTTAGTTCAGAAGATTTCTGATATCTGAAACACTGACCCATCTCTTCTGACTAAATGTATTTTTATAAAAGAATAAATTTCAGTGTGATTCTGTTGGAAGAGACACATGGAAAGAAACGGTTAAGTTGTAGGGTTCCATAAAAGAAAATATGATGTGGATCATCTGCTATGTAGGAAACAGAAGTGTTGGAAAAATATTTTGTGTCAAAGAGATCAACCTAAAAGTCAATATTGTTGTAATATAATCAGCCTTAAAACGGTAACATGGCCACGCTAAACTATAATTTCTTGTGGATTATAAGAATAAAATCATATTTAATCCAATAACTCCACTTGAGATTAGATATTTTGCCTAAGAACCTGTATAAGCCACGTAAGGAACATCAAAATAAAACAAAGAATAAACAACACGAAAACAAACCACCAAACATTAAAAACAAGCAGACAATTATTCAATGGAATCTGGTTTATATATTGATATATATTTATAATAAGTTCAATAGGAAAAACTTAAATTTTTCTCGTGGCGAATTGTAGAGAAAAATATAAAAAGAAGGGATATGTACAGAAATTTTATGCTGGACAACATATTCCTATTTATTTGTATGAAATGAAATATTTAGATAGGCATGCTGCTTATGGGGGGGTGGGGGGTGGAGAGAATCATTTTGAATTTTAATTGTATTATGTTGAGAAATCAAAGAGTGACAAGAGCCTACATATATTTCCACATAATTCTTTTATTTTTTTCATGAGACAAAGTCCATAAAGTCACTTGTAACCATGGATAGCACTATTTCACCCTCTTTGCAGACGTTTTTGCCTGACATAACTCAAGATTTTAAAATTTCATCTAAACTCATTTAAAAATAAAAATTAAAAAAAAACATCAATTCTTTTCATTTTTCCTTTCTTCTTCTGACATTGGAGAAAATGAAGGGAACAGAGACAGGGACAGGGTAGAGGGTGATTTCTATATTCATATCATTTAGTAATTCCAACCTACACTGGATGTGTTGTTTTCAATGCCATATTCTGTGGTGAACGTCTTTAAAATGGTAAATGTCTCTAAAATATCTCTTTTGTAGACAAGAGATCCTGAAAGGTGCCAACAATTCATCAAATGACTAATCTATACACAAACCACCAGTTGTTCACAACCTCACTGTTTGGCCAATGTTGTTCTTCGTCGGTTTGACCGATTGTCAGCCTGGCACATTTGGTGCCTTGGTTCCTGCTGCTGGTCATTCACAATATGCTGAAATCACATGACGCAGTGGTGCCATCAGTTGGTGCTGAAGAAATTTAATCAACCAACCGAATTTCGGTGCTTTTAGCATTTGCCAGCTTCACAAGATGATTTTTGTAGGACATCCACCACAGCTGACAACATTGTAAGCAAAACATCCAAGTTTGGTCAGATGTGCTAATTGATATTCGTTTCAAGGGCTGCTTCTGTTCAGCAATAGCTAATACACACAAACACACATACACACACACACATACATACATACATGTATATATGAAACAATAAACTGATAAATAGATGGATAGATAGATAGATCGATAGACAGATAGATAGATAGATAGATAGATAGATAGATAAATAGATAGATAGATAGATAGATAACAGTAGGCCTTTATCTGCTTTAATCTGGATATCATATTAATGTTGGAAACATTTGGAGTTAATTCATTTAAGAATATTTCAATTGTATCATTATCTCAACAATTTTAAAATCCACACCATGGATGAATATTAAATCTATGTTTAAAATGTGTCATATAAGAGCATTATATTGGTGAACATATATATAAATACATAAATGTATCGAGCCATGAGAGGCCTTAAATCAATTTAGTGCCAATATATGTATGAGAAAGGTTTCGAGAGCCATAGAGTGAAAGCAAACAATTAGCAAGGCAAGTTGATGATCCAATTTGTTTCTCTTGTGTTGGCATCTTGTATTAGTTACATACTTAATGGTTTTGAAGATTATTCAGCATTGCTCACTCACATATTCCTCATTCCTTATACATATACAGCATTCATACAACACACACACACACACACATCAATATATGTATATATGTATATATAACATCTTGTCATTGGCACTTTCATCCAATTGAGATTTATACTGAAATCAACACGAATCCAATTCAGAAATTATTGATTGATCCAGCTGCTACAGAATGTATGGAAGCTCATATCAAATGGCATCATGTATCATGTGGCTCAAATGCATGTGGCGAACTGGTAAAATGTCAGACATCAGATTGGTGGATTAATGGAAGTGGTAGTGCATAAGATTAAATGTCTTGAAGATAGGCCTTGCTCCTATAGTTCAAAATATTGTTGTTCTTGTTGCTGTCACTGTTGTTGCTGTTGTTGTTGTTGTGAAGAGAAAGAGTTGGCTCTGAACTTGTGTAGCTCTCATTTTCTTTGTGCCTTTACAATCCTGTTCTGTTCGTAGGAGGTGACACCTCTATTGGAACGGCTTTGTCGGCCAGGGTTACACTTGTGCTTGCTCTTCCTAGGTGTCAGATTTGATCTCACAGCTCTTCGGTGAGAATGGGTCCTTGCAGTGCTTTTTCTGTCAACCGTACGTGAACTTGTCTTCTGCCATGTGAGGTGTGTGTGAGCATGCATACATACATATGTATGTGTGTGCATGCATACATACGTGTGTGTGTACACACACATACATACATACACATGCATACATAGATATACATAAACATACATTTATAAATAAATATAAAGCGATCCATGTAAGTGCATATATGCATGGATAGATACATATACATGTCCATGTATGTTGATGTGTATACATGTGGCAACCATGATCCCTTCGTATCCTCCATGTTTATAGAATATTTATAGTATTTATCAGATTGTGTGACTTGTGATGGTATTCATTTTTGCTTCGTTTTTATGTTTTATATATTTTATTTTTGTAAACATTTCAGTAAATACAATGATAAGGTTCAGGAGGGTGGAGGAGAGGGAATGAATCAGTGTTTTTGTCTGTGTGTCCTTCACTGTCTTCTTTCTTTCTTTCTTTCTTTCCTCCTCCCTTTCTGTTTTCCCAATATGGCCGAGATATTGGTATTTTTCCAATCATAGGTTTTTGAATACAGGATTTGAGAAACATATATATTAAAGGTGTTTTCTTATTGTTTGAATAAAAGCCATGTTATTTGATGTTGCTATTGTTGAATGCGATGATGTGTAGCCATTGTTACAGTTGAGATTACTGAGTTTTGTTTTTGTGATTTAGTGAACATGTGAAGTTAGTAGGCACATACGAATGTTCGCTACTTTCCTTCATTTTGTTTGGCTGTTGTTGATTCATTCACTTATCTCTTTAGTTTATTGATGGTTACTTTTATTTTTGTTAGAGTTTGGAGCACAGGTTCACTGTGTTTGAAGTTGCAGCAAGCTTTTGTATTAAATTGGATGTAGTTGCAGTTGTTAAGTTACAATTCTCTTCATTTTATGTTAACTTTTTCAGTGATTTTCATCAATGTGTCTACTACCTATCTTTTTCAATGTCTACCATTGTATCTATAATTACAGAACAATATGAAAATACATCTATCTATCTATCTATCTATCTATCTATCTATCTATCTATCTGTCTGTCTGTCTTTCTATTTATCTGTGATATATATATATATATATATATATATATATATATATATATAAATATACACACACATATATTATTTGAAGTGCCCAGTATTACATATGTATTATGGCTGATTTTACCAGTCAGTTTCACACTAGGGGTTCAATGAATTGTTAGGTAACAATCCGATTATGTAAACTTGCACTCATCAGAGGTAACCATTATGGAATAATATATCCATGCATATATACATATTTATATATATGTATATATTCTTTTCCTCAAGACACCTAATGAAGACTAGAGGGTATATCAGCCAAAAATGTGTGTTATCAACAAACAAGATGAGGACAAATATCCGTCAAAATGTAAATAATGTAAATAGTGTACATAATTCCTCATCTCTTAAATATAGAAGTGTCTGTATACATTTACTGAGTGATGGTTAACTGGTGCGACAAACAAAAGTGTGCTACAGTTCAAGTGAGCTCCAACATAATCGCATGAATAACAACAGTAAAAGAAATAGAAACCAAGTTTTCTTCCGATTGGTTTAAAGAAGGAAAGGCCATGATGGTTAATATACTCCTAGATAAACTATGTCTGTAAAAACATTGGAAGGTCTAGGTTACTTGCCTTTAATCATAGTTCTTCCTGATCAGGGCAGACCTGGGGTTAAACAACATTACCACCACCACCACCACCACCACCACCACCACCACCAGCAGCAACACTGTAGACATTGACTGTATTAGCTTTCTTCAACATTCACACATTTACAGAGCAGTTAAATCCTGTACAATTATGGAACCAGCAGCAAGTCTTTGGAACATTCTCAATAAATATATTCTCAAACTGTCTCCCGGCTTTGCATAGCACTTACACACCAAAATTTGGTTACTCCCACCTGTCCGCAACTCCCTTCTCCACCCACGTCTCAATACCATTCTCAGACACCATAAAGATAACTCCTCGTCATAATGGAAAGTGAATGTCTTCGACATTAACTAGGCAAAAGTTTTCTAAGCACATTTCTACAACAGCCACACTAACGCCAGAACACCAGCATCGTTTCTGCAGAGGGAGAGAGAGAGAGAGAGAGAGAGAGGGAGAGAGAGAGAGAG
>NC_068997.1:56198004-56208004 GCF_001194135.2 Octopus bimaculoides | reverse complement strand
AGCATGATAACCATTATATATATATATATATATATATATATATATATACATACACATACACACATATGTATATACATATATGCAAATATATATGCATACACACACACATATACACACATACATTATATATATATATATATATATATATATATATATACATGTTTGCCTTTGTTTTTATAGCTGAATCACTACCAGAAGAAGTTTCAGTTAAGGTCTAGAATCGAAGGGCCTTCGAGTTAACCTAGGAAGACCCAGTCTTAGTAAGAAGAAAGGCAGACAAATCACAAAACCCTTCAGGTAGATGGCCCTGCTCGATCTGTAGGAAAGGCATAGGCAGAAACTCCATAAGATGTACCCAGTGTAAGCTATGGACACATAAGAGGTGCAGCAATATCAGAGGGAGGTTAACTGGGAAGATAGTTTTTATGTGTAGAACATGCATAGGTACAATAAACACTGAAAATGTACAGAAAATAGACTCTATCAACTGCCAGGGAGGTAAGGTAGAGATAGTAGATAGCTTTCCTTATCTGGGTGACCAAGTTTGTAGTGGAGGTCGATGCTCCAAGAGCATAGCTGTGAGAATAATAATATGCTGGGCAAAGTGCAGAGAGCTTCTACTTCTGCTGGCAACAAAGAGCCTCTCCCTCAGAGGGAAAGGCAGACTGTATGATGCCTGTGTGTGAATAGCTATGCGACATGGCAGTGAAACATGGGCTGTGATGGCCGAGGACATGCGTAGTCTTGAAAGAAATGAAGCCGATATGTTTCGCTGGATGTGCAATGTCAGTGTGCATGTTTATGCAAGAAAGATGACTGTGCTGGTATGGTCATGTGATGCATATGGATGAGGACAGCTGTGTAAAGAATTTCTGATCTCTAACTGTAGAGGGAACCTGTGTGTGTGTGAGAGTGTATGGGCATGTGTGAACATTTGTATATGTGTATACATGTCTATGTGTTTTTGATTGAGTGTGTGAGTGAGTGTATGTGTGCATGTGCATGTGTGTGTGTGTGTGTGTGTATAAGCCATCCAAGGTTAAATATATTTACCTGCACCAAGCTAAGGGATAATTAAGCATTGAGCAAAATTAGTTCAAGGTGAAATTGCTAATGAATCTCTGAATTAATTGTTATGATAAACAGATAATGAGGTTAATATCGATAACTATTCTTCCTGTAATTTGCCGAGCAAAGACAAAAATATATGTTCTGAAAGATGAGCTGAAGACAGCACCACTATGTGGATGCTTGCTCTGCTAGAAGTAGTAAAAATTCCACCTCTGTCTTTAAAATAAAGAACATTTAATAACAATTCAGTTCTAAAGAAAGTAGAGGTGGGCATAGCAGGAATCTTTTAATTCTAATCTGCTTAATAAGATCTGTCATAATGCTAAAGGAGATAATCTTCCAAATATTTATTTTTATAACATCCAGTTTTTGAATAAAATTCAAACTTACACTAAATTTGTGTATCTCAACATTTAGAAATAGCAGCTAATTTCCCCTGAAATCCCTCCTTCTTTCCCTCTCTAGCTGCCACTACAAATCCCAATTTTAGGTTATATATCAATGAGCAAGATTCTCTTAAAATCCTAAAATTTCTGATCCTTACAAAGAGAATGAGAAGCAACAAACCTCATTGTATATTATTGGGTTGTCCGGAAACTTCTGAGTCTTTTTAAATATGCTAAAAGGGACACAAAAAATTGACCTTTCATTAAATTTTTGTTAAATGAAATAATTTCCATTATTTTTAATGACCTTTGCCCATCTATCAGGCAATTTCAATATTCCATCCGCATAAAATTTGACTGGTTTTGAAGAAAAAAAATGTTATCTAAATGCATTTTGACTCCATCTAAATCTTTGAATGTTTTTCCTTGCAATGAATGTTGGTTTGTTTACATTTATCGTAATAAAATCTCACAGTGTATTTTATTCAATGTTCTAATGATTCTTTTCTAAATAATCCATTAATTCACAAAACATATTTTGCTAATCCCTTGATTCCCACCACTTAATCTCTTCTTCAGTTTATTTCTGCTATCTGTACCTTAGATATATCAAAAAGAACTAAATCTGTTCCCAAGAATTTATCTTAGGTCTTTGATATCTTGGTACAATGATTCCTACAGAAGTAGCAATGTACAAACCATGGTTTCATCTTTTCTTTCCATCAATATTGATGTCTCTGATCGATGATAATGTTTTCTGTCCTTTCACCTCTGACGATGTCATAAGAAAACATGTTAAACTATTGACACAAAGCAAACTGCTCTTCCTCTAAACAAGAGCAATTCTCTCAAGAATATGCAGCCATTCCACCACCAATTCCCAGCCTGACTGTCTCTGTTCTTCTTAACCTCACTAAAAATGATATTCCAAAGTAACCTACCCTTTCACCCTTAATGTATTCTCCCAGCCAAAAAGCCTCCAAATTTTCTTAACTTCCTCAATTTTGTCACTAATTTCTGATATTATTTCACCCATCAAATCCAAGAAATCTCCTCCCCCCCTCCCTCCTGCTGCTTCTGGTCAATTACACTCACTTCTCAAATAAGTTGATAATTCTTAATTAAATCTCTGGATTTCAGAAACACTTTGCAAGAATCCATGGAAATGTTTAATCTAAAATTTGGCAAGGCATCGTGTTTCTGCAGCATCTTACAGAATGTTAGAGCATTCTTTGCTTTACTTGCACTTATGTACCCACAAATCAAAAACAACAAAAACACAAACCAAGACATTGGAAACCAGAAATTTCCTTTCCCCTTTCCTCCCCCTCCTATTCATCAGCCAACATTAGAAACAGCAGTGTAGTTATTAAGACTGCTCGCACACTTATAAAAGCTTTATCAATTTTTCATAAAAACTAAAACACAATTTACTATAATAAGCAATTGCTCTTTGCAAGATAGATAAGAATCATACTATTGGGAGGAATTTGGCTCCGTTTTAGATATTTCTTGTTCAGAAATTAAGTGGAGATACATTATTCAGGTTCCATTTTATTGCATCCTCAAGCAAGAGGAAGGAATAAAGATGACTATGGATATATATTTCATACTCTTGTGTGATAAATAGACAACTGCTTAATATTTTGTTACTTTACACACACGCACACACATATGAATATAACACATATAAATATAATAAACACACAGACACATATGTATGTATGTTTGTAGCATATGTGCATGCATATCATCATCATCATTGTCATCATTATAATATCCACTTTTCCATGCTTGCATACGTTACACAGAGTCTGTTATGGCTGTATGCCTTTCCTGTCACCAACCCTCACCTATATTCCAAGCAAAGTAATATTTTCACACAGACAGACATTGTTTTCACAGAATGTTGGAAATCAATGTCACTGCATGATGGGGATACTAATTTACTACCATCACGTGATGTCAAGACAAGGACAAACAAATGCATGCACACACACACACACACACACACATTAAGCATGCGATATTGGTAATGCTTACATTATTGAGCTGTTTCTGATGTACAACTCAAATGCACCTATACCATGGACTGCTTTCAATTCCATCTGCCAATTCCACTAACCAGATTTTGGTCAGCCCAGGGCTACAGCAGAAGACACTTGCACAGGGTTCCACATAATGGGACTGAATCCGCAACCATATTTATATGTGTGTGTGTACATATGTGTGCATGTTTGTGTGCGTGTATGTGCGTATGTGTGTGTGTGTGTGTGTGTATGTGTGTTTCTACCCTTGCTTTCACATCATTGGATAGATCTGAGAGGATGTAGTCATCATGCAAGTTTTGTCCTTCATTTCCCGTCTTCCACGTAAACGGGTCTGATTATGGAAGGGATGGCAACAAGGAGGGTTTCTGGCTATAAAAATATCTGCCTCAACAAATTCTGTCCACGACAACAACGACGACGACGACGACAACGACAACGACGACGACGATGATGATGATGATGATATAATCTACTTATTTATTTATTTACTAACGCTAACACAGAACCTTTACCTACTGATCCAGTGGCAGAGAATACATTCTAAATGAAATTGTATAAAAATGCTTCAAATATTAAGAAAAAAATGAGTTGACAAATATATTGATTCATATATCAAATGGATGTCTTATAAAACTATTCCACACAAGCAACAACGGCCATACCAACAATCCAACACACTTCCATCATAAGCTGCCTCATGGATATCACAATATCACTATGGTTTTGGCATCCGGACAGTACTATTTAATCCAGCAGTGTCAACAGCACTAAAATAAGTGTTGATTGGGAACAAACATACCTTGGATATCACCACATTCATTCAATCTTAATTCTAGGAAGGATTAAACACTAATATTATTAATTAAACTAATAATTCTATAAGTAAATTAAATTAATAATTCTATAAGTAAACCTATAACAAACTCCTAAATTATCTAACTAAATAGCAACCCAGCCCTTGAGGTCCAAACAGATAATCTTCCCTCCAGTCTTCCATAGTTATTAATGTAAAAGTGAAAGTATTTATATTCTATTCTTTCTAAAACATAACAAACTTAATTGAACTTAACTAAACTAATAATATAACTAATTCTGAGTGAATTACACTATTTCATAACCCAAAAGTTAATAATTAAAACACTCCAAACCTATTAAATATTCTTTATCCATACATGCTTTAATGCTAAACTTATACCAGTAATTTAATAGATAATACAAAGATATCCTTATTAAATCAGAAACTAATAAAAGAATACCTGTAATTAACAATTATCTTTTAAAAACCTTGTTATGATTAAAGCTAGTTGAGTTAGAAAACAGAGAGATCTGATGGATACAAACTAATTTATTAATTAATAAATTAATTTGTATCCATTAGATCTCTGTTTTCTAACTTGACAATAATATTTGATATTTTATAATATTTTATATAATATATTCATTGAAGGGTTATCTCTTCAAAACTTAATATATTAAACTAGTGTATCTTGGATAAATACCCTTGTAAGAGATTTAAATATTCTTGGTCTGACTATAAATGACATAGATATAATAACACGAAGAGACAGTGCCAATTATTCACACACCTTACCAATTAGGTATCTTCCTAGCACAACACCATTCAGTCCAACATCATCATCATCATTTAACATCCATTCTCCATGCTTGCATGGGTTGGATGGTTTGACCAGAGCTGGAAAGTTGGGGGTTGCACCAGGCTCCAGTCTGATTGGGCACGCTTTCTGTGACTGGATGCCCATCCTAACACCAAACACTTTACAGAGTGTGTTGGGTGCTTTTACATGGCACTGCACGAGTTCTTTCACATGGCACTTCCATGAGTGCTTTTTATTATTATTCAGGTCACTGCCTGGAATTGAACTTGGAATCTTGAGGTTAGTAGCCCACGTTCTTAACCTTAGGAATGAGAACCCAGGTTCGAAATTTCCCCAAGACACCTGATGAAGGCTGGAGGGTATATCACCTGAAACGTTGTGTTAACAACAAACAAGATGACAAATATCCGTCAATTGTAAATAATGTAAATAATTCCTCATCTCTTGAATATAGAACTGTAATGTTTTAGCAGTTCACCATTTAAAGTAAAGAAATTTGTAGCATACATTTTTGATACAACACCATCCAAGCCTTTTAGCTGAACACATGTAAAGGTAAAAAATTTTCATTATTTTAATGAGAATGTTTTATGCTTACCAAGATATACATTCCATTTTCCGCATATTTGATCGATGTGAAGTGTTTGCTAAACTGAAACCATGGTGGTTAAATATATGGAATAAATTTTTGTATTTACCTATCTCCTGGGTACTGACAAAAGACCATGCAAACATCATTTCACACCAATGTACCTACAGGGAAATATGGAAATAGAGACGTGTGGATGTGTGTGGATGTGTGCATGTGTGTGTGTGTATAAATACATAAACTATATGAATGTGTATATATATATATACATGTATATATACACATACATATGTGGATACACACACATATGTATATATTTGTATATATATATATATGTGTGAGCGTATATATATATATATATATATATATATATATATATATACATACATACATACATACATACATTGATGTATTTAATCTTATATGTATGAAACATTTATCTATATACATGTATACTTATAAACGTGTCTATGTATATATGCACAAACTGTGTAAGGTATGCACCTAGTGTATATACACATATGTGTGTGTGTTCTTAGAGTATACATTCCTTCTCTACAACATTATGTCTTTGTCTCCACCAATACATACACCAATACATGAGTTGCTTTATTGCATCTGACATCATGACTGTGAAGGCCTGACTGGGTAGGAAGACAGTGTGGTTTGCTTGACCTTATATAACTAATCACATTCTTATTTTTCCATAAATACAGGGTGGCCCAAAACTAGGTTTACAGTTATCACATAGGCACTTTAAATTTCTTTTAAAACATTTTACTACATTTAAATTTCTATCATACAATTAACTAAATTAGCATAGAATAATGGTTTCATGTTCTTTTATAATTAAGATCTAAACTGTTAATATATGAATGCAAAAGGGATAGTGTAAATATATAGATAGTTATATAAATAGGTCCAACTTACACAGAGTACAAAAGAAAGAGAAAATTGAAGGGGTGGAAAAAAGGCATTATGAGTCCAACAACTGTTTCTGGGGTCTCAGTAATCCATAATAATGTTGGTAGATTTAGTTCATCCCAAAATGGGATCGTATGGATACATTTAACATTGGGAGAGACAAGCCTCTATCATCAGAGCAGAGAAGATCTTACCTTTCAGACCTTAAAGCAGAGAAGTTCTATTCTAGAAAGAAACAATATAATAATATAGAAGTAAAAGTATTTGTAATCACATCAAAATGTGAATAATCATCATGATTTGATTGGTTGGTAAGAAAGGTAAATATTTGAAATGCATCACACAGCGATCTATTCATTTTCCACTCCTGGACATGTGATACATTCTGATCCCTCATTCACTAATGTCACTAAGGTTTTTCTCACACATAACTGTGACACAAAATTCTTCATGGACCTTACTGAAAATCCCTTTAAAATATGAATTTAGTAACAAATTTATACGTTCGGACATGAATATATCTTGAGTTTAAAGAATAATATTAAGAACTATAAAACTCAATAGGTCCCTTATAGCACTTGTCTGCTAAATTGTTGGTTCTAAGATAAATCGTTTTGTATCCCAAACAAATATGGCTTCCTACATCAGCAGTTTTAAAGAAACTTCCATCAATATTCATTAAGGAATTTTGAAATAACAACTTGGTAGAGTAGTTTATTTTTCGCATAATAGATAACATAAAATATGACCACAATCTGAAAGAAAAAATTAGGCAGTTAACACTAAGACTGCATTAACAATAGCCACATTCTTAGTCTTTGTGTATTTTACGCATATGATACTGAAAACATGAAAATAATGCAACTTCTTGTATGTGAAGGAGGATTATATCATGTGTTCAGTACATGACAATTAAATAGATGATTATTGACACATTTTGTCACGCATTTAGTCATTTATGTATTTTTATTTATTATCATTTTTCGTTTTGCAACAACTCAAATCTCGATTTCCAATGATGTTTTGATGTGTTTACGGATATTTTGGCTTATATATTGTCATGCTGCTTTCTTTTGTTAATTGTTTGAATAATCAGAAACATGAAACTTAGAATAATGATGCAAGAATATTTAGTTTCTCATTCTCTCTCTCTCTCTCCCTCTCTCTCTCTCTCTTTCTTTCTCTCATGTCTCTCTTTCTCACTCTCTCTCTCTCTCTCTCTCTCTCTACATATATATATATATATATATATATATATATATATATATATGTGTATACGTGTTGTATTGAACACATACACCTGTGCTCAAATACACACATATATGCATACATACACATATATATGTATATATTTATATATATATACATGTGTGTGTATATATGTGTGTGTGTATAAGTATATATCCATATCTAAATGTATATATATATATATGGATATATATATATATATACATATATGTATACATATATGCGTGTATGTATATATATATATGTATGTATATATATATATATATATATATATATATATATATATATATATATATATATATATATATATATATATACACACACACACACATATATACATATATTATATAGATATATATATACCTATGTATATATACATACATACTTATGTATGAGATCGTAGTTAAGCTTTTACTAACTCACACATCTGCACACATGCATATATATATATACCCATATATTCATAATGTTTTTAAATATTGTGTCTGTATAAATCTACATGATTAAAACTTGTTTGCTATTTCCTCTCTTCGCTCTTTCTCCTGGTTCTGTCTATATTCAACTATTATTTACATTATTTTTAATTTCATTATATTTCGCATTGCTCTTCATATTCCTCCTGTTTGTTAAAAAAAAATCAAACTCCCCCACCACCCCCACCACGCTATTCTAACCGTATGCAGACAGAAAACACACACTTTTGCAACTCACTGCTTCATTTTATTTTATTTTCACAAAAGAAAAAAAACCATTATGTAAGATGCAAGCTGGAAGACGTTCATTTTTTACTTTTTTACTTTATTCTTTTATGCTTTATTTTTCGTTTTTTTTTTTTGTGTTGCTTATTTTTTTTTTAAGAAAAATTAATCAAATTCATTTCAGAGAATTAGAGATTAATTATGTTTCAGTTATTGATGTTATTTTATCTCTTTATTTAATTTTACATTTGTTGTTGATGATGATGATGTTGATGCTTCTTGTTGATGGAGATTCGTTGATGTTTCTAAAGTTGTTGATGTTCTTGTTCATTGCTTATTGCTTTCTGGTTATTTTTGCTGTTCTAGTTATTGTTGTTGTTGTTGTTGTTGTTGTTGTTGTTGCCACTGTAGTTGTTTGTTATTGTTTACCACCAGGTCATCCCTAATCAGAGCTGATCTTTGAACAAAAACATTGCAGCTACCCATGACCACTCCATCGTATGGACTACCCCATCCAATAGGTCCTTCTTTCATCTGAGATGACAATATTTAAACTAAAAAGATTTTGGTGTTATTTCTAACAAATCAATCGTTTGTATTGGTTCACAATATTATTGTTGTGCTTAAAGATTTAATTCAAAAGATGAGTACAGAACATATGACTGTGGGCTAGACAAAATATTTTCACCTAGTTTATCTATTGCCCTAATGTTCCCGGTTCAAATCATAGCAGAGTTAACTTTGTTTTGTCCACACAACAACAACACATTTCATGAAATATTTTCTTATTCCCCAAAGAGGATCAAATTTCGGAAATTCCTCATGGCAGTGGAATTTATTGACTTCACCTAATCTGTCTTATAGAATAATTATCTTTGGCAATCAATGGATTTTATTCAGAATGATTGTGGTCTTCTATGTGGTCACTCGACTTGCTAGAACCAGCAGACAAATTTCCCTCAAATCACATCCCATCATCTTTGAAAAGAATATGCTGATACACTGGAAACAGTTGAGATGGTCACAGATGGAATGTCTTTGATCATTGGTTCACTCAATCATGGCTGACCTGAGCATATACGACAACAACAATAACAACAACAATAGCAACCTGTTGTACCCTGACTATATTTCATGTGAACATATTCCAGTTTTAAGCTTGCAATAAAATTGTTCTTAATGAAAAATGCTTTACTCTTTTCTATCATTGGTTTCAATGATGGCATTAGTCTTGTGGCACTTATTATTCCTGTTGTGGGGAGGATCATGTAGAATTGGCATTTTAGAAATACAGAAAAAATAGAGAATTGATGCATTTTAGGAATTCTTTTATTTATAATTTTTTTTAAAAAGTGTGATAAAATAACAAATATATACACACATATGCATGTATGTGCCTGTGTATATATATATATAT
>NC_068997.1:56174176-56197178 GCF_001194135.2 Octopus bimaculoides | reverse complement strand
AAAAAAAAAAAAAAAAAATAACAATAATAAAATTTGAAAAAAATGTTTAAATCTAACAAATTATTTTACTTGAGTACTTGAGTTACCTGAGAGAAATTTCGATTTGTAATGGCCTACATTATCTACCATTTACTCCATATATGTATATAATACACACACAAGAATACATACATACATAAATACATACATATATGCATACATACATGCATGCATGCACACATATATACATACATAAGCACACATACATACAGACAGACATACAGACAAACAGACATACATACACACAGACAGACAAATAGATAGATAGAATCGTTTGTTCATTTGATTATTTAGTGTCTGTTTGTCCCTGTTAGAATGACTCAGAAGGAATTGATTTTGAGGAAATATTTGTGAGATGCTCTTCCTCTCACCAATTCCACCTTAGTTTTCCTGGTAAAGAATTTCTATATTCTTTGATATCAGAATGATGTAAGTCAAACTCAGAGTTGTGGCACAATATACTCATTTCTCCATTTGTCTTGCATGCTACCATTCTAGCGAATTCCAGTTTCCAGGACCCCAAAATATTGATTTTCTGCTGAAGGCACTAAGATATTATATGAAGAGTAGGAAGAATGCAATGACTGCTGTATATAAAACTGCTGGGAGAAATGTCAGAAAGTATTTCTGTCCAACACTCTAACAACTTTGCCAGCATGCCACTTCATAATAATAATAGCAACAATAATGATAATAATAAAAATAGGAAAATAAAAATAAAGTACCAGAACCTAGCTATTGAATTACAGAGGGTATGGAAAGTGTGGGTAAAATGTATCCCAGTAGCTATAGGTGCATTAAGAATTATCCCTAAAGATTTGAACAGATGGACAGAGGAAATAAGCAGAAAACCCAGTTTAGTACAGCTGCAAAAAAACAGTGTTATTAGGGGCAGCAAGGATACTTAGGAGGGTTCTTGGCATCTAAGGTTACTTGTTGTAGCCCAATGTTAGGATTTTTTTCTTTTCCAACACTCTAATCTGTTGTGTGTATATGAATAATAATAATAATAATAATAATAATAATAATAATAATAATAATAATGGTTTCAAAGTTTGGCACAAGGCCAGAAAGTTCAGGGAAGGGGACAAGTTGATAACATTGACTCCAACTGGTACTTATTTTATTGACATCCCGCCCCTAAAAGAAGGCTAAAAAGCAGAGTTGATCTTGGTGGAATTTGAACTCAGAACATAAAGATGGACAAAATACCACTAAGCATTTTGCTCAGCATGCTAACAATTCTGCCAGCTCACCACCTTAATGATAATAATAATAATAATAATAACCAACATACACCAGAAAAGGTAATGGACGATAAGGGAAGGCAAAAATCCTCTGGGTCTTTGACTTCCAGACTGACAAGGTAATAGAGCACCAAAGGCCGGATATAGTAACCTTTAGGAGGGACAAACAAGAGTGCTTGATAATCGACGAAAAAGTGCCAGGAAATCAATATATTATCATGAAAGAAAGTCAAAAGAGTGATAAATATAGAGAGCTGAGAATTGAGATTGCAAAGATGTGGCAGCTACGAGAGTCGAACATAAAGGTTGTCCCTATTGTAAGCGGAACATTGGGTTCAGTACCACCCAGCTTGAAGAAACATCTGGAAACTTTAGAAATACCCTACAATGTTATTGTATTGCAGAAATTGGCTCTGCTAGGAACTGCAAACATACTGCGTGAAGGACTTTGTGTTTGAGGTCCTTGTTAGGACTTCACCCTCGGTACACACAATATTTTCAATCAGCATCATGATATCGGATACTGTGCAGTGTCTTCAATAATAATGATGATGATGATGATGATGATGATGATGATGATGATGATGATGATGATAAATAAAAAACTCTAAGGACATTATGTATGGTGTTGTCCCACCCAGCTCCCTGTTCATATTACATCGTTGCCAATAGATTAAGTAATTTAGGATTGTTTAAACAATGAGAATGATTGAATCTCACATTGATTATTTACAATTCTACTGCAATATGATAATGTTATCTCCTTGTAGTTTGTAATTATTGTTGTTGTTGTTGTGATGGTGCTAATTATTGTTGTTGCTGCTGCTGCTGCTGCTGCTGTTGTTGTTGTTGTTGTTTTAATTTGTTCATCTTTTGCTAATATCTTCTCTTGTTTGCTTGGTTTTCATTCAACCAGTTGTGAAGTTCCCACAGAAATACCCACAGATGATGCTCTCCTTCTCTCTCTCTCTCTCTCTCCCTCTCCCTCTCTCTGTATGTGCGTATGTTGAATCTATTCTTAAATAACACACACGCATATATATAGACATACATATATACAGACTTATATGCATATATGTAGACACACACACACATACATACACATATACAGACTTATATGAATATATGTAGACACACACACACACACACACACACACACACACATACATACACATATACATATAAACATATATGTATGTATATCTTCCTGATTTTGTTGCTTGATGTTATCAAATGAGATAAAAGTCTAAAAGATACAACATGAAACCAGATTCAGGAGATACTGCAAAGAAATCATATTAGTAGCAGAAAAAAATTAGTTTTTCAGGAGGAAAAAAATGTTTCTAAAAAATATAAATATAAAAATATTTTTGTCTTTTTGTTTCCCTTTTTTTTTTGCTTTTTTTGTTCTAATTTCATTTTTATTTTCTTTATTCTATTTGTGTAAACTTATAAAGCAAATCTTCATTTGTTCAACGCACATGCAAAAACCTGTTCAACATAAATGAAGATATGTGTATGCATGTGTGTATATATATATATATTCATACGTGTGTGTATATGTACACAAACACGTGCTAACATGCCTACATACATAAAATAACTAGTGATACGTATATCTACATGCCTTGACACATGCATACGGACACATTTTCATACATACACATGCACATATAAATGCATAAATGCATGCTTAAATACATATATGCATACATACGTACATGTATACATACACAGGTGGATACATGCATGCATGCTTAAATACGTACATGTGGATGTACACACAATTTACATATATTATCTGATGTGCACAAGCAGATGCATCAAAATGTTAAAAAACCCCACAATATTTAAAAAAACAAAACAGACAAAATCCTTAAAGCACACAGATATAAATGTATACACAAGTGTATACACTACATGGTATACTTGTACTTCTTCTACAAAAGCACATTCGCACAGACTCACTTTCTATGAATATTTTGACACAAATATACACACATATTTATGAGACTCTTTAAATATGTCACTATTTATCTACATCATCATATATATATATATATATATATATATATATATATATATATATATATATACACACATATATATATATACACATACATATATATACATGTATATATACACATACATATATATATACATATCTATATACACATACATAAACACACATATATGTTAGTGTGTGTGTATGAATATATATATACACATACACACACAGATACATATATATACATATATACACACACATGCACACATAGAGGTATTTTTGTGGCCTAGACATATTTCTATACAAATTTAGAATTTCCCCATATACACGCACACAATAACTGGCCAATCATTTCTGCACAAACACACATACACACACGATATGATACACAACACACACCACACGCATCACATTTCTCTCTTTCACACACACAGATTATCGAACACAAAACCACAGTCTATCTCACTCACACTCCCCTGTTGCACCAAATCACATACTTTATTCTTTATCCAATTTTTTCCCTCTGTTTGTTTCCTAGTTTTCCTATCAGATATAGTTTCTTTAATTAACACTTTATTCCCAGACTTGTTTTCCAAGTCTGTCACCTAATACATTTTCTTTGATTAATCTAAACTCTCTCACCCTCTACTTTCACTTATATATCTAACAACCTTTCACATACTTAAACATCATGTCGTTCCTAACCATTTTTGGTGGCTTTAAATTTGTTCCTGCCATTCTCTAGCGTTAAGTCTGTTTATCAAATGTTCGAAGATTCAGTACATGTCACTTGGTTATTTAGAATTAAATAACAAGTATTTCTCATAGATACAATTTCTCATCTCTTCTGCTGTATTTGCATATATCTTTCTTGTTATGCAACTGTAACAGAGAAAGAGAGACAGTATGGGAA
This sequence comes from Octopus bimaculoides, assembly GCF_001194135.2. NCBI lineage: Eukaryota > Metazoa > Mollusca > Cephalopoda > Octopoda > Octopodidae > Octopus > Octopus bimaculoides. The sequence goes on along the minus strand of NC_068997.1, from coordinate 56,192,971 downwards.
AGAAAGAGAGACAGAATGGGAAAGAAAGAGAGACAGAATGGGAAAGAAAGAGAGATATATCTCTATGTTGTTTGTAAGAAAAGCATTTTTGTTAATAAACCTGTTGAGAGCCATAGTCATCTGGGACCACAGGATCAAGTAAAACCAGGCACCCAGTCTTCTTAATATTACAAAGGATAAATGTTAAGGAATATTCTAAACATTTCTTTTATCTTTTGTTTGTTTCAGTCATTAGACTGTGGCCATGCTGGGGCACCACTTTGGGGAATTTTAGTGGAACAAATCAACCCCAAAATTTATTCTTATTTTTAAGCCTAGTACTTATTTTATTGTTCGCTTTTGCTGAGCCGCTAAATTACGGGGACATAAATACAGCAACACCAGTTGTCAAGCAGTGGTGGGAGTCAAACACAGATACTAAGTCACATATACATAGATATATACAATGGGCTTCTTTCAGTTTCTGCCTACCAAATATCCTCACAAGGTTTTGGTCAGCGTGAGGTTATAGTAGAAGACACTTGCCTAAGCCAATGTGCTACAGAGTGGGACTGAACCCAGAACCATGTGGCTGGGAAACCAATTTCTTACTTCACAACCATGCCTGCACATTATATACACACACACACACACCATCAGCAACAGCATCATTTAACAATTGTGACCATACTGGATGTATATATATATCTACGTATTAAATAATATAATATAAATATGTGCGTGTGTGTGTGTGTGTGTGTGTGTGTGTGTGTGTATACACATACGTACTTACACACACGCAGACGCACATATTTATTAGCTTGTGTGTGTGAATGAACGCAGGGCTTCTTAAAATGTGACAGGAACAATGCATACATTTTGAGTTCAATGACCTCTTCCTAACTGCATTAACCAATTAAACCAAATTTAATTATTACACATCTGTGGTTAAGAAAGTCTTTCAATGACTCAATGAAAAAAAAGGAAAAGAAAGATGACACTTCATAAATTTTGTTTGTTTCCTTTTTGGGAAATTCTTCTGATCTAATCAAGCAGAAGAAACTCTTTGCATCACATAACCACTGAAGTGGATTCTTGGAGACTTAATGTGGTGATGCTAGGAACTGCAGTAATTAGAGTTACACCTTTAATAAAGAGATCCATCACTACATAAATAATTATTTCTGGTCAAAAAGAGGCTGACGGGGGGTGGGGGAAACAATATTAATTATAGAATAATATAATGGTATGTGAGGGTGATTTCTTGAAGTTAAACCTTTAATATTTTCTAATTTTCGTGCAAAGTCAGCACTTTTGTGGGGGCGAGGGATTAGTCTTTTACAATGACCCCAGTATTTGACTGGTACTATATTTTCAAGGTCACAGAAGGAGGAAAGGGAAAGCTGACCTCAGCAGGATTTGAACTCGGTGTGTAAAGAACTGGAAAAACGTTGCACTATATTTTGTTTAACTTCCGAATGGTTTTGCCAGTTTGCAGTTTTAGTTTTTGTAATAATAATTAGGTCTATCGTTATATAACTAATTATTTCTGGAGAAAATCAGGCAGGGTGGGTGGGCTTAGAATTAATTAAATATTGAGTACAGTGGTGAGTGTGATTTTTGGCAACATGGTGACAGATGTGGCTGTTTTGTTTCCTTTCCATTCGACCTCCTCTGTGAAACACAGTTGAATTGTTACTTTAAACTAGTGGACAAGTGCAAAGGCTTTTGTAAATGGAAATGCAGTGGGATTATTACTTGGGGTTGGCTTGTCGTATGATGTTCAAATGGTAAAGTGGGAACTAATGTGACGTGGTAAACCAAGTAATTTCATTACAGCCTCAGTGATGGAAACAATAACTCTATAACTGCATGATTACTATAAAAGAAAAACAGGCAGAGAGGACAACCCTGGAGTTTTAATTAATCAAAATTAATCAGTTTTATTCCCCACTGCATTTGATATCTAATTAATTTAATTAATTAACATTTGGAAGTTGTCTCCTTTACCTTTTTATGATCAAAATTTGTCGTTTAAGTAATTTGGCTCTAATTACCAAAGGTGTAAATTTAATTTAGATTTATTTGCATACTGCATGAAATATACTAGCACCTACATTATTGTTAAGTCTCCATACAGCAGGAGTCCCTGAGTATTGTTTCCCTGGTCATTCTTTGCATCATCTGACCTATTGTACTGTAATATACAACATGACAGTTTGAAGTACAAGAAACATTCATCACTCTAACTGATCTTTATCAAGGGCTAATTGTCATTAGATATTTACTTTGGTTTCAGGGCAAAGGTCACCAACGAAGCAAGAATTAGAATAATTAAGACAATGTTTTCTAAACTCTCCACATTATTCTAGTGATTCTTCTATCAATAGAACCAATTCTTTTGAAGCCTAGAATTACAATCTTTTTGAAGTAAGAGATTATTGATGTGCCGTCTCTTAAGGGACTATCAATATATTTGTTCTGATAAATTGAATTCTTTTCACAAACAAAATATTGTAAAGAATGAATTATGCTCCAAGATAGCAATTTTATCTTCTTCAAAGTGTAAATATTAAAATTTATTTTATATTAACTTGACTCAATTCTTTTTATCAGTAGAAGGTTTTATACATGAGTGTTCTTAATTATGGAATTTCCAAACAAATAGCAAACTTTGGCAAATTCAGTCACTCAGAAAGTCTGTCAGGGCATCAGTTCAAATATTGGTGAAGAATTGAAATGCATCAACAATCTTTGGACACACAATTCCAAACCAATATCGATAGATACCATATGGAAGCATTCAGAAGAATCTGCTCTGTTGCACAGGTTTGTACCAAGTTTTTTGTTTGATATCTCAAAGGTCATGATTTCTTCCTCTACACTTCATGGAAAGTTCTACAAATTACCCCTAAGCTGGACTCTTTCTTCTCTGACTAAATCACAAAATTTTTTTTTAGGTGCACTGTTACTCTCAAGTGTAATGTTATCATAAAATGTTGTGCTAACCTCAAGTACAACATCACCCTCAAGTGATTTACATGTTAACCTCAAGTATAATGACAATCTCAAGTGCAATGTTAGCCTCAAGTGTAATGTTACCCTCAGGTGTAATTGCTGAGTTACTATCAGAACTAGAGGAGAAGTTTCAGGTGTGGAAGAAAGGACTAGAATCGAAGGGCCTTAGAGTCAACCTAGCTAAAACCAAAGTCCTAATATCTAGGAAGGTAGCAAAAACACAAACCCTTTCAGGTAGATGGCCCTGCTCAATCTGTAGAAAAGGCGTAGGTCGAAACTCTATAAGATGTACCCAGTGCAAGCTATGGACACATAAGAGGTGCAGCAATATCAAAGAAAGGTCAACTAGGAAGTTAGTTTTTGTATGTGGCAGATGTTCAGGAGCAATAAACGCTGTAAATGTGCAGAAAACAACTTCTGCCACATTCCAGGGAGAAAAACTAGACATAGTTGATAGCTTCCACTATCTAGATGACCAAGTTAGTAGTGGGGGAGGGTGCACTGAAAGTGTAGCTGCTAGAATAAGAATAGCCTGGGCAAAATTCAGAGAGCTCTTACCTCTGCTGGTGACAAAGGGCCACTCACTCAGAGTAAAAGGCAAACTGTATGACACATGTGTACGAACAGCCATGCTACATGGCAGTGAAACATGGCCTGTGACTGCTGAGGACATGCATAAGCTCGCAAGTAATGAAGCCAGTATGCTCCGATGGATATGTAATGTCAGTGTGCATACTCGACAGAATGTAAGTACCTTGAGAGAAAAGTTGAACCTAAGAAGCGTGTGTGCATGTGTATGTGTGTGTGCATGCATGTGCGTATGCGTGTGTGCATGTGTGCATGTGTTGTGCATGCATATCTATATGTATGTAAATATCTTCCCCAATAAAGTCGATGAACTGTGTATCATCTTCAGAAAGGTTTCTTCTAAAACCTAATCAACTGAACTCCCATCATCACCATCAGCATCATCATCATCATCATTATTATTATCAATGCTGCCATCATTATCATCATCATCATCATCATTACTAACCATTGCTGACATCGTCATCACCATCACCATCAGCAGCAGCAGCAGAAGTGGCAACTTAGCACTCATCAGAAAGATCTTACACCAAAGCCTTTCTCCATGCCTCTTCTCGGTTCTGTTGTTATTTCATCTGCAAAGTCCAATGTTTTCTGATCTAATTCTACTTCACAAATTCTTTCTTGCCACCAATTCTTTCTGCCACCAATTCCCTGCAGTTTTTCATCCTCCCTTTTCATTCACATTAAATGATATTTCTTTCATGGATTCACATACATCGCCTCTCTTTTTATTTCTCTAATGCACTCAAAGGAGAATTTCATAGACAATTTAGCATATTTACTTATTGATTCCAGAAGAGATTGTTCTACATCTCACATGGAAAACAAATTCCTTGCAACTTTTATATTTACATTTCAAGAATTCCATAAATTTTTACCACTATTATTATTACTTTTTTCTTTTCTTTATTTTTCATTTTTTCTTTGTAGAATTATTCATAAGCTTATAAGCATGAATGCAACATCCTTTTACACACAGACACACAGATATATACTGATATATACATATATATATGTATACATGTGTGTGTGTTTATATAAATAAATATATATATATATACTCAAATACACAATTATATATTAATCACACATATAATAATCACACATATATGTATATATACATATATGTATATATACATATGTGTGTATATATACATAAATATGTATATATATATATATATATATATATATATATATATACATATGTGTGTATGTGTGTATGATTCTTTGAGAAAGGTGGTTTGGTAATCAAGCTAACACTAATGCGTAACAGAAATAAAGAAACATCTGCTGAAAGTGCATTCTATTCTGATATTCTTCAACAAAAGAACATTCCTTTATTCTTTGCCAACTTCAGGTATGTTACCATTGAAAGAGAGAAAAAATAGTATTTTCATGGCCTCAGGGTAAATAAATAACATTATCTAATTAGATTTAACAGAAAGAAAAGCATTTTATCTATGAAATATGGTTGTATAATGTTCGGAACGAAAATAACCAGCAGAATGTACTGTGTAAGTCATAGGGTGCTGTATTTATTAAGTCGACTGGTATAGAATTAATATGTTAATGTTGTTATGTTTGTGGAATTATTTATACAAAGCTTTACAGTTTCAATAATATTTCTTCCTTCATTGCTTTGTTGTTTAACGTCTGATTTTCCATACACATATGGCTTGGCCAGGAAATGATTGTGAAGCAGAGTTTTAATGGCTACAAATTTTTCTTGTTGTCAGGACTCACCTGTTTCTCACACACACATAAACGTATGCACACACATGGACACATGCACAAACATATATGAACATAGCTATCTATCCCTCTTTCTTTCTATCTGTTTATCTCTCTCTCTCTCTCACTCTCTCTCTTTATATATATATATATATATATATATATATATTTATATATATATTTATATATATACATATATACACAGGTATACCTCGACTTAAGAAGTCATTTTCGATTATACGTCAGTTTTCAAAAATAATATATGGAAAAATCAAAATCAAGTCAAGTCATTTTACTCGACTTTATGTACGTCCACCACAAATATTGGAATCGTAAAATCACTAGAAGACCATTAAAAACACATAAAATCATGTAACTGTACCATAAATATGAATAAAAACAAAATGATATTAAAATATGTACAGTAAATGTTAAGGTACACACCATAAAGTAGTGTAGCTTAGTGAAAGAAATCACGAAATCAGCTGTGTTGTCTTATTGGTCTTTTGGAGCTCATATTGCACTGTTGTTCCAATATCTACCATTAGGCATCGTCATCACTCATGATTCCCACGATTGTTTTGAATTTAGATTTGTTTACATCTGTTTATTGGTGACTTTCTCATTCATTTGTGACTTTATTTTTTACCCCCATGGCTCCTAAGAAAATTCAGGCTATAACGCTGGAAGATAAAAGATGAAAAAGGCACAATCTTTTGGGATGAGTCGAACAACTGAATTGACGAATGTACATAATAAGGACAAGGTTTTAGCACAAATCTGAATCCCCAACGATGAAGAACACTGTCATCAATAAGAGGCAAAATCTTTGAAGAAATGCAAAAGTCTTCTTTCTTTTTGGATTGTTAGGTTGAATCATCAGTGTGCTACGATTAGTCAAGAAATCATTCAAGAACCTGAAGAAAAAATAACCAGATGAGAATGGCAAGTCAAGGATGGTCCATGAGATTTAACGAGCGAAGAAGTTATCATTCCATTAAGAAACAGCTGACGAACAAGCAGCAGTGGAATTTCATAATGTATTAAAGAAAATCATTGAAGAAAACAAATTTCTTCCTGAACAAATTTTAAATGTAGACGAAATTGTATTGGAAAAAAACTGCCAGAGCGTTCATTCATTTCCAATGAGGAGAAAACTATTCCAGGCTACAATGTTTCAACAAAACATGTGACCATTATGTTGGGAGGTAATTGTACAGGAGATTTTAAGTTAAAGCCATTGCTTGTGTATCATGCACACAATTCCCATGCCCTGAAGAACATACCCAAAGCATCTCTCCCTATTACATGGATGGCTAATTCAAAAGCATGTGTTACTGTTGTTGTTTTTGAAGATTGGTTCTTTAATCCTTTTATCCTAGCTGCAGAAAACTACTGTAAGGAGTAGGGAATTCCTATTCAGGTTTTACTTATCTTAGATAATGCTCCTGGCCACCCCAAAGCATTGTAGATTTTGAGCCCAACGTTACTGTCTTACACCACCCTCCAAACACCACATCTCTTCTGCAGCCAAAGAATCAAGGAATAATTGCTATCTTCAAGCGTTACTATATGAAGCATACGCTGTGGCAAGCAATAACTGCAACTGATCTTCATGAATCCATCACACTGCATGGCTTTTGGAAGAGATACAATAACTACAAGGCTGTACAGAATTCTTTAGACTTACAAATCATCAGATAACTACACTCATGTTGGTGCCATGAAAAACAAAAGCACCCATGGCATTCTGTAAAATGGTTAGTGTTGGAAGGGCATCCTGCTGTAGAAACTAGGCCACCACTGAGACATTAGAGTGAGCCATGATTCTTCAGCTCTTGCGATTGTGTCAAACCGGAAAACCCAACTTATGCCAAGCACAGACATAAAATGAGGATAATAATATATTATTCTATATTAGTGCCGACACAATACGTTCAATAGAATTTTATGCTAGTTAATAATTTGCCATGAAGAAGGCCGCCTCTTAAGTTGGGGAAAACTGTTGCTTCCACAACATTTCTGTTGTCATTGTTTTCTAACAAATGAAGTGATTGTAGAGAGAATTCTATCATTAATGTGCATGCATGTGTGCATGATTGTATACATGTGTAGCATCAGTAAGTGACAAAGAAATGAGGACCTCCATTAAGGCTAACACTATCAATCACACCAACATATTTAGCCAATGGTCAGTACCAAATCTCTATTAGCCTACTTGCAATAATATTTCTATTATCAGCATTTTCTTGTGGGTCAAGTGACTGAATAGAGTCTCCTTTCATTGTGTGTGTGTGTGTGTGTGTGTGTGTGTGTGTGTGTGTGTGTGTAGTATCAGTAGATGCCAGAGAAAGGCAGACATTCATCTTGGCTACTACTCACTTCCAAACCTCTATTAGCTTACCTGCAATGATATTTCTATTATCATCGTTTTCTCATCAATAAAATGCCATCTTTTCATAACCTTACACTGCCATTTCTATCTCCATTGATAGCGATATATTTATCACCCATTTCAACATATTCTTACAGGAAACAATAACTTATGACAGTGAAATACCGAAGTATATCATTTGCTAAGAAAAGCAATTTCGATATTTTCCAAAATGGATAGAATTGATTTAAACGAATCCCAGCATTGCATTCTAACCACAATTAAAGCAAATATTGTTCTTTTACAGACAAATTTACTATTTGTTATCTACACACGGACTTTGGCAATAACTGTTCAATGTTAGATGGCAATGGATTATTGAGGTTATAATAGAGGTATAATGGGTGTATATATAAGTATGCACACACACACACCTATACATGTATATCTACATATATATATATACATATAAATGTATATACATGTATCTTCACCCCACCCCCACATCCTTACCCCAAACCCACATACCACCCTCACATTCCCACACCCCACACCGCCACACCACACCATACACCACCACATCACACCACTCCGCACACACTAGCACTGACCACTTCCCAGCACCCACACCATCATCTACTCATGCACACATTACAGACACACACACAATACCTCTCATCATGAACAAATCAGTTTACAAACAATTTTCCAAACAAAATGCCTTGAATGACAAACATTGTCTTGAGTAATGAACAGTCGGTGACAAACTGGGAGAATCAGTGGGAGGAGGGCATCAGTTGCTGTCTAGCTTGTGTTCAGTGCACGTCCCTTCTTGAATTAACTGTGCATTTTCCTGAATCTCCAATGGGGAAAATAGTTTCAGTTTACAGACATTTCAGGTGATGAATGGCCTTCAAGTATGAATTACATTCAAAAACCAGGTTCCATTGTATATATACAGAGACATATATATTCCTATAAGTTGGACAGTGAAAGCCCTTACACACAATATGAAAACTTCTTTCCAAAAGGTTTGTGTAATTGTGTGTGTGTGTGTGTGTACATGTATTACAAGTACATACAAACATGTATCTTTATTTGTTTGTGTATAAATAGTTAAGTGGAGATGAATTATGCTTAGTCTAAATATTAATGGTTTTGAAATGAGAAAGGGAAAAACTTTATAACATCTTGAGTGCTTGATTTCAAAAGTCAAAAGTGAATTGATTAAAAATATATTTCTTCCTTTTTTCATATTTTCTTCATCAAAATCTATTTTAGACAATAAACCTTTAAAGAAATTAAAGATTTTAGACATGTAGCTTAAATTTGTAGGACTAATCTACATCGTAGCTAAGACTTGTAGTGAAAGGATTGTAGCTAAAATTTGTAGGTAAGAACTGCGGCTAAAACATTGCAGATAAAGGGACCAACAATCGTAGCCAAAAGTTTTTAGGTAACTAGCTGACGTACCTGGTAATTCCCACTAATCCAATACAATACAGAGTTTGCAGCCCATAAAACTGATTTTGTGCATTTACAGAGAAAACTGAAGTGTCTTAGATAGGATGTTGTTTTTAGAAAATCCCAATAAGTTATAAATACTAAAATTGTGAAGTCAGTTACATATTAACTTGAAATTAGTAACTCGATGGTAAGAATTCAAATAAAGTAGCCGCGAAAATGGCTTTAATGTATTCCCAGAGTGTATAGAACTTAGGAGGAAATACTAATAAGGTATGTATGCTAAAATTGTGGAGCATGTTACGTAATAACAGGCAAATCAGATATGAGGTAATAACAATTCAAAGTAAATAACTCTGAAAAGGGCTTTTGTGCATTCCCAGAGAATATTACCCTCAGGGGCGCTAGTGTTGAAATAGATTTACAATGAATCTAGAAATAGACTGACATTTAGTTTTACAGTAGACATACAAATAAATTTGAATATCGATTTTAAAATAAAATAACAAGTAGATTATCAATACATTTACAACACTTATGAAAACATCAACACATGTTCCTACACGTAAACAGCATATGAAATGTATGAATACAGTGCAGATTGCAATGTTATCGATAGATAAATGGCGATTTCTCTCTGCTTGTGTGGTTGGTTATTACATAAAGTACACATCGTTAGAAAACATTATCACATCTCTCAATATAAATTAAGAAGGTGTTCCTACATGTAAACAACATGTCACCTTTATGACAGGGCAGATGACCAGTGGGCAGAAAAGAAAAATTAGGCATTTTAAATGGGCTATTTTCCCTTGGCCATTAAAGAAAAATAAAGGGTACATGTTAAGAAAATATCAGCACAGCTATCAATATGAATTCAGAAAATGTTCCTACGTGTAAACAGCATGTGAACTAGGACTCCAAGGTTATACCCAAGATGATAGTTACGGAGCCATTGCAGATTTCCAATGCAGTGGATATTATACAATTGTTAAAGAGGACAGCTATATATATATATAGAGAGAGAGAGAGAGAGAGAAAGAGAGAGAGAAATAAGAAGAGATAGATACAGGTCTATACATATGTGCACACAATCACATGTGCATGCACATGCACATATCCATAGCTGTTTCTTTAGTTGACAATAATATCATGTCTCCTTGATATTCTTCTTCCTTCTCAACCCACTTCAATTCAAAGATTCTTCTAAGCCACCATTTTTCCCAGAGTCAACCATCCTCATCTGATTTCACTAGAAATGTTAAAGTTCCTCAACTCCTTTTCCTCATCATCCTTCTTCTACATGCTTCATATATTCTGCTATTATTCCAGAAAGAAAGGAACCCTTTGTTATCTATAATTCACTGGAATTCCTCCACGCATTTCAAACTCTGATCTGTCATTCTTTAACAAGTGAGATCCAACTTTAAACAATATTTATATCTCCAAGGAATCTCAGCCAAAACACTGAACTTTAGATGGTGCTGTAAATCTCAGTCGGACCATTATTATGCAGTTTTGAGGTTATACAAATTGGGTAATTCAATTGAACACAATTACAGAAATTGATCTTACAGCCTCAAGAAATTATCTCGCTGCTTCTCTTCCTGCAATATTTTTATCCTCTTCACTTTTATTATTAAATTTCTCCAGCATTCATTCACCTTCCCCGTTTCTTTCTGTCATAGAATTTTATCTCCTCTTCTCGTCCCTTTATCTCCAGCTGTCTGTCTCAAGTAATCAAAAAGAAATTCAACTTATAGCACAGTTCACTCAATATACACACACACACACACACACACACATATATATATATATATATCAATGCACATACACACACACATCTATATATATATATATATGTACACATGGGTGCATATATACATACATATGTATTTGCTTGCTCATCACATTTAGAGATATTTTTCCTTGCTAACATGTGGTGTTAGGCAAATATGCTATCAAGGCATTGTTTTACAGCCAGATGCCCTTCCTATGGCTAAAGGTTATCGACTTTTTTAGGAAGAGATCTCTGATTTCATGCCCGTCAAAGAGTGAAACACACAGAAGCACATACATGCACATACACATACCTATAATCATATACGTACATACACACATGCATGTCCATTCACACAAACACACAAATACACACATTCACACACACAGACACATACATGCACATGCATGCACACACACACACACACACACATATACACATATGTATACATCCAAAGAGCTTCTTTCAGTGTCTGTCTATGAGATTCCCTCACAAGGCCTTGCTGAACCTGGGGCTATATCAGAAAACACTTACCCAAGGTACTGTACAAAGGGACTGAACTTGAACCCATGTAGGTGGGAAACAAGCTTCTTAACCCCACAGCCATGCCAGCACCTATGCAGGCATTATAGGCCTCTTACAGAATACAAAATATATCAATCATCATTGTTGTCATCATCATCATCATCATCATCATCATCATCATCATCATCATCATCAACGTCATCAGCATCATCATCATCATCAACGTCATCAGCATCATCATCATCATCATCAACATCATCAGCATTATGGTAGGAGATATGAAATATATCAATACTTTCAATGAATCGATATTTTTTTGTCCTTTTGATTGAGTTCTTTATCAATATTTTGTATTTGGAATATTTCTGGTGGTTCTGAGGTGTTCATTTCAGTGTGTGTTCATAGAGGGATAGAGAGATACACAGACAGACAGACAGATAGATAGACAGACAGACTGACAGTTAGAAAGAAAGAAAGAAAGAAAGAAACAGATAACTTGATAGATAGGTAGATGGAGAGATGGAGCGAGAGAAATAGCTAAATCCAAATCAAAATGTGTATCAGTTTCTGCGACAGAAAAGACGTACAACATGAAAAGTGCTACCATTACCAAAGTCTCAGTTTCAAAGAAATTCCTGTAAGAAACAAATTGAAACATGGATATTGCTTCCAATTATATTGCCAGGCTTTGGATTCAATGCATCGGGTTTCAACAATATGAGTAAATTCATATTCTTCCATCATCTATGAATGAAATAAGAATACATAATCACCACCGATGCCTTCTGCATGCTGTGGAACAAAAATGGTTCACCTACAACAAATAAAGCCTTTCTGTTGCTAATTGTGGTCCATCACATTAATGGCTTCTGCCATTCCTATTAAGTAGACATTATATGAGGTAGGACAGAAATTCAAGCAATCTCACCAATCTATGTTTTATGGAGATAATTTACTTCAAATGGAATTATTAGCACAAGAATACACGCTCGCCTCTGCATGTGCAGACCATCGCATATGGGGCAAGTGCAAAAGCTAAAGCAGAGACCACCATTGCTAAATATATTCATATGGAGCAAAACACATACATTTATATCTGTGGAGGAAGGGAAATATGGTGAACACATGTATGTGTGTGTGTGAGTATGTCAGTGTGTACATGGGCTTAGTTGTTTGTGTATGTACGTGTGTGTTCATTTTCCACACTCGAGCTATCTCATATTTAAGAGGGTTGTATATGTCCACTTTTCTCCTTCCTTGTTAACTATTTTTGAGTGAAAGGGGAATGCAACATAAATTATAGAGCAGATCTGCTTCACCTCATCCACAAGATCTGGCTCATTGTGCTCCAGCAACTCATCTGTTTGGATTGGGAGCCATTCTGCAGTTTGTTTGTGTGTGTGTGTGTATACAGAGAGAGAGAGAGATATGTTTGCACATACATATACACATACATATATGTATATACGTTTATATGTAGTCATATATATATGCCTGTATATATGTATGTGTGTGTGTGTGTGTGTGTGTGTGTGTAATGTATATGAGGAACTAATAATATAATGATACAATATAGCAATGAATAAATAAATAACAAAAACAAAGAAATGAAGAAAATGATAAAGTAAACGAGAAAGAATATTAAAAGAAGAAAAGAATTTGGCGAAAAATAAAGAAAAAATTGAAATGAGAAAGAAATATAGATATAGAGACAAATAAGTTCATTATTAATATTTAATATGTAACAAATAATATTGCAAATAAAATTTAAATTTGACAGTTAAGAAATAAAAAAATGAAAAGGTAAAAGTTTAGAGAAGTTTATATTTTGGTATAAGGTTCAGTAGGAGGAAGATGGGGAGAGGGAGGAGAGGAGATGATTATTGTAATATATATGTAATAGAAGTAAGTATAACCATCATCATCATCTTCATCATCAACATAACCATCAGTATCGTTATTGTCATCCTTCTCCTCACAATCATCATCAGTGTCATCAGCATGATCATTATCATCTTTACCATCATCATCAGCAGCAGCATCCACCTCCTCCTCTTCCCCATCCGCATCATCATCACCATCATCATCAACATAACCATCAGTGTCGTTATTGTCATCCTTCTCCTCACAATCATCATCACCGTCATCCTCATCATCATCATCATTATCATCATCGTCGTCATCATCATCATAACCATCAGTATCATTATTGTCATCCTTCTTCTCCTGATCATCATCATCATCACTGGCATCTTCATCACCCTCATCATCTTCATCAGCAGCAGCTGCAGCATCCCCTTCCTCCTCTACCTCATTCTCATCATCGTCATTGTCATCATCATCCATATTTCCATTGTCCTCATCAGCCCACATCCACCTTCGCCCCTCTTCATCTAGAGTCTGCATACATTTGTCTTCGGGTGATCAAGTTGGTCATTCTCCGCTCGCGCCCTTTTCAGGACAGGTGAACTACAGCTGACCACAGCAACTGCCCATATGTTGATGGCAGTCACAAGGTTCCTTGAGTTGAGTTTTGATTTCAAAAGAAGTTTAAGGTGCTTGAAATATGCAGGGATGACCCTTTTCTTTCATTTCTTTATGCAAGACAATGTCCAGCTCCAGGATCCCAACGTACTTGTACCCATCATCATCTGGGTCTCCCATTCTCTCTCCATTTCGCAATTCTGTTCTATTTCTACTATTATTATTATTATTCTATTCTATATTATTATCATCATCATCATCATCATTATCATCATTATTATCATCATTGTTTTTGTTGCTTTATCATTATCATATTCCATCATTGTTTCCTTTGTGACTTTATTAACACCCATTTATGGTTATTGCTGAAATTATTATTCTTATCATCATCACCAACACCATCATCACCACCACCAACATCATCATCATCATCATCATTACTATTACTATTCTCAATATATTTCCATTATATTCATTACTCTTATAATTACCTCCCATTCCTTTAACACTCTCCTAATACTCAAACTTATAACAAACAGAAGTCACTCCATATTTTCCTTTTCATTTTCTAACTTCCTATTTTTTATCTTTAACTGTCAAATTTTAAAATTTATTTTTAATGTTATTCATTACATTTCAAATGTTCAAATGTTTTTATATTTTATATACATTCCCCTTATTTAATATTGTTCACATTTCAATTTTTCTCTAATTTTTGAAAAAAGTTTTTCCTGAGTATAATATTGCTTCTCAATTTTATTGCTTTCCCACTTATTTCACTTCATTATTTATTAGCTGTTTGCTACAGTCTTATTTTATATTCAATATATACATAGATGTATGCATACATACATACATATATGTATATATATATATATATATATATATATATATATATATATATATATATATATATATATGTGTGTGTGTGTGTGTGTATATATATATATATATATACATAGGGAGAGAGAGAGAGAGAGAGAGAGAGGGAGAGATAAATAGATATGTATATATCCATAGGTATAAATAGATAGAGATAGATTCACCATGTATTTTTCATAAAACTCAGGCATGGATAAATGTCAAAGAAGTTATCATCAGAAACCATGAAGTCCTGGGTTCAATCTCTGTGCATGCTCTGGTGGGTCTCAGTCAAATCTTTGCAAGTAAAACTGGGGAAAATGGGAACTGTTAGACTTTATCTGGAACTGAAAAGGACTAGCCTTGTCCCAAAGTGGCATGGTGATTCCACCTTAGAATCCTGTTAAGGCTATATGTATCTATGGAATACTCAGTCATTAATTTAATGATTGTGAAGGCATGTAGTCTAGTGGTTAGGGTGTTGAACTCATCATCTAACGATCGTGGGTTCAATTCTCAAAGTGAACAGTGCATTCTGTTCCTTGAGCAAAACCCTTCATTCCACATTGCTCCAGTCCACTGAGCTGTAAATAGGTAAACCCATGACAATAGTTTTCTGATCTGGGTCAATATTGACCTGCTTTATGCCAGGCCACTGGAGTGGTATCATTCTAATGCTAAAATGATGCTAAGCACACTGTGACCAGCGATGTTTAACAACAGTCTGGTCGATCATGTGATCATATGAATTCAAGAATTATGTCATTCAACAGGAGAAATCACCACATTGCATGCTATGATGTTGGTTCTTACTTTTAACAGAACTCAGTGCGGTTGAGAAGCTAAGAAGTTCCATGGAAATGAAGAATTCAACTAGAATGTTGATATCTTCTGTTATGCCAGAAGCTGAGTCTATAAATTTATAATTCTGTAGGCCCCCTTCAGATCTGAACCTATATTTTATTGTTTATGCTGCTGACAATGAGCTAGTGTTTTGTGGGTTGGAGATATGCAAAAATACTGCTCTTAATGTGAAAGGTTCTGATGGCTGTCATTTTTCTGCTTTAAGACAGATATATAGCTTTTTATATTCCAGGCTTTCACAAAGACATACGTCCATATGACAAAGCCAAAACTCTCTGACACCAACAGTACTCCAACAGTGGATGTTGCTACAGAGCTATTCTTAGCAGCGTCATAGGCCATTTTATATATTCATTGATGACAAGCCACAAAATACATAGATCAGAAATGGGATCCTTGACCCACGAAGGTGCCAGGCAATTGCCCCATGTGCCCACAGCTTAAGACAGCATTGTGCTGCAGCATGGGCAACCAAAGATTATCACTGCTCCAAACTAGACCAGACATTCTATAAGCCCTAAGGAGGGAGGAACCCATGGATGTGATTTTATCTGCTCATCTCGTGGGTGTGTGATTGTTTGATAACTGCAGTGAAATATCTTGTATATGTTTCAGATTGATTTATGCCACGAAAAGAAAAGGAGATGAGTATGGAGTGGTGCAAATAGCATTCATCACTTCAAATCTTTTAGTGATGAATGCTTGTTCAACACAAGCGCCACTCTCAGTCATTGAAGCCATTAAACTAGCAACAAACATAGAAGACACGGAACAAATAAAGACGGCCATCATTTGTGCATTTACATACGCATAGATATATGCATGTATATATATATATATATACATATACACATATGCACTTATATATACAATATATTATATGTATACACTACATATATAGATGCATATACATATTTATATACACACACGTGTATAGATATGTATATATATATAAACACACACTTGATATACACGCATATAGACACATATGTTCTCTCACAGTCTTTCTTTCTCTCTTTCTTCTTCTCTTTCAGGCACACATACACACACACACACACACACACAATAAGTATGTATATATACGTGTGTTACATATTTTACAAATTAAAAGCCGTCTGATTACTTGATAATGTTAACTCATTAATTTCATGTTCTTCATTAAGTGTTAATTAAAGTGTTAATTACTTATTATATAGGTGAAATCAATGAGCAATGTTGCTAAAATCTATAGTCAGCACCAGCCAACTTTTACCAAAGAGAAAATAAATTCAAAAATACCGTCAATAATTAATAACTTTATAACATTGTATGTTAAGCCAGCCACTCGTTAATGTAAAGACCTTTAGTAATTAGCTTAAATATTTTTTGATATTTTGTTTCCCAATAGAAGTTTACCTTAAAATCTCTTGTAACAATATCAGGTGCAAAAAGAAAGTTTATAAAATGTTCTTTTCACTTTTGGTTTAATTTTGAATATATTCTTGAAAAATTATTTTTCATTTATGTCTGACAAAGAAGTTATTAGTTTCTTGGTTTTGCTTGTTGCTGTTTTTTTTTTATATTACATATTTAACTAAATGGGCATTTGGGTTATGATAATAAATGATAATGAAATTATTGTGTACAGAGCTTGGGTGCACAACAACTCATCGAAGGTAGAAAAGTCAGGAAAGCGAACAGTGTATGAGTCATGATATATATGTGTGTGCATGCATATGGAGGTGTGGATATCAGGTGTAGTGTTGGCGAATTTCATAAAGCATGGAGGTTTTAAAGAATGCAATGTCTTGGCAGTGAACAACTGATGCAGATAGTTTGTCCCATGCTTCAGTAACTCAGTGTGAAAAAATGTTTCTGAAAGTCATTGGAGTTGTGCTGTTTTCTGACTTTGTAGGTATGTCCACATGTGTTAGACACATGGAAATCAAAAAGGTGCTCAGGGTTGTTGTTGGCCCCATGGTTAATAATTTCGTGGGTCTTTACCAAGTCAGTTGCAAGATGTCAGAACTTCATTGTATCTATGCCCAGGGAAGCAAGGCATTGAGAGTATGGTAGATGCCTGATGGAGGGGATTCACTTGGTTGCACGTCTCTGGTGGTGGTGGTGACACACACAACAGACAAGTTTCCATTCAGTTTAAGTCAGTTAAATTTCATCAGAGGCTACAGCAAAAGATAGAAATGTGAACTACACAATTGCTTAGCAAATGTCATGGCCATTTGACCAAGCTTGCATTCGAAATAATATTTGAATATTCTTCATGTATGTCATCAACAATACTGACTGAGATTTAAACAAAACCATAAACCATGTTTGTTGCTCACAAACATTAAACGGAAAGCATGCATCTGGTTTTTGATTTGACACAGATATAGAACTGGGTTTTGTTCTTCGATTCCATTGAGTGAATAAAAGAACATGTTAATATATGAGAAGTCGTTTAAGTGAAATGGGTTTGAGAGATAATTGAATTTGTGTCACTCCACTCACAGTCCAAGCGAAAAGACAAACAAGACAGAAAGTGATAGAAGTTGTGGAATGTTATCATCATCAACAACATGAAAGTTTTCCATCAGTCAATGAGTTGATATAATTATTGTGAGATTTTCAACTCACATCTACAGTCATTGTTCCAAGTTTTGAAATAATTTATTGTCAAGATTAGATTGAAAATGCCAAGACTATAATGCAATATTTCAAGGGAAATAGATGACATAGAAAAGTGTTCAGTGGCCAAAAATGAGATTTCAACAAAAATTGACCACAGATTCACGTTTTGACCAGCATCAAGGGTAATGTTACAGAAAATAGATGAATATGAATATTTGAAGATAGTTTTCCTTTTACTGTTGAAAGTAAATCTAATGCTACATGTTACGCACATATATACATCCATATAAATGGATCTTCATCTACCAGTCTATCCATCCACCCTTACATACATACATACATACTTGATGTTAAAACTTAGGTGAATAAATTATTTTTTACTGTACATAACTAGTTTGGAAACTATTTCATATTACATGTAAATGCATGTATATAGTTATATGTACATACACATAGATGCACACACATACACACACGTACGTATATTTATGTATAAATGTATGCTATCCATCAC